>NC_092685.1:47503158-47746364 GCF_964275005.1 Diadema setosum
TATTGAACCTTAAAGTTTGCTACTTCAAGATGTTAATCCTTAGTATTTGGCCAAGATTACCTTTTATTCAGATCTTTTGGTTTCTTTTGAGTGATTAGGCTCTTTATTACAGTGCACAAGCTGTAGGTTATTCCCATGCTCTTTGGAGTTTAATAAGAGGAAAATAATTTTTAACCTCTCAGATGATTATAATGTAAAGTGCAAGTGAATATTCACATTCACATGAAACCCTTTTATTCATCATATTTATAATTGCCTATTGCAGAAGAGTAAAAATCACTTTACAGGCATATCAAATTTCTTGTTCACTGGAACAAGACTGTAGTACAGACACTGCCATGTAAACTAGACTCGAGTAAAAGACTGTATCAAAGTTAAATGGAACAACAGCATGGAGACAGGTCCAGGGCACAGTAATTTTCACTATTAAACTGTACGCAACACAGGTTAAGAAAAAAACAAACAAACAAACAAACAAACATTTCTCCAGATACCTGTACAAGATATCAACTTGAAAATTACTTTTTACTAAGGGGAGAGAATTCAATGAAAGTACTACAAAACAAAAAGACAAGCACTTTACCAGTCATGCATGTATAATGTGTGTGAAGGGATATTCAAGGGCAGCTTGAGTTATATGATTGCCCAACAAAACATCACACGATCCACTGACACCCCAGTTTTACTCCACTTTCAGCTGATGACATATTACCCTAGAGCTGATACAGTGGAGGTATTGCAAAATGACTGACAGAAAGATGTATACCAATATGATACAGTGACTGACAAACCAAATAATGCAATCAAGAAATTTTATGTCTGAAGTCAATCAATGCTTTCTATGTTTTAAAGGTTGACAGAGTACGCTGTGATTGACATTTATTGTAAGTATCAATCCCTATTAATACAAGCTGATGAAAAACAAAATTGCTATCAAAACTAATGTGACACTTGTCTTCGATGATCACATAATACAGGCATAAATGAGGCCTGGGCGTGTTAGTTACATTCGAGAGTGTGCAAGTTAAAGGGATAGTACATAGTTTTGGTTGAGACCTAATTTTGGCTTTCTAACATTTTTTGGTGAGATAATGAGAAACCTCTTATGAAATATGAAAGAACATGTAATTCCATGTGGAATTCAATGTTTATTTGATGAAAACTGGTTTTGAAATGGCCCGAGATATCCAAAACAGAGCGATTCTAATAAGTGTGGGACCCACACTTTTTTTTTTTTTTTACAATCGCTTTGTTTTACTTTGTTTTTGGATGTTTCAGTCATGCCAAACCCGATTTTCATCAAATAAACTTTGAATTCCTCTTAAAATGGTATGTTCTGTACTATTTCATAAGTGTTTTCTCGGTATCACACAAAAAGTTAAAAGCCCAATTCTCATCTCCACCAATACTGTACCATCCCTTTAAGGTGTGACATGTTGGCCCATGTACATTCTACCGAGTTTCATCTAGTATTCGGATGAATTGATTTCTGATCTGTTGTAATATGGACAGTCACTTGATTGGAATAAAGGTATTATTTACAAGTCCTCCTAATTAAGTGGTGGTGATTGCAGTCGTCATGGATAATACTGTGCAAGCAACAAAGCACTCAGATTTCACTAACTATATACTGTAATCTGCTTGTCATCAAGCAGATTCTACTACTCTAAAGTAATCTGCTTCCAATCAACGGAGTCACTTGCATAATTATAATTTATGGACATGGTTTTCACGTACATGACAATTCACAATGCACATCATATTGACAGATGCATAGGAAGTAGATGACGGACAAAAACAGATTCAGTACTGACATGAGGGATGCATAGAAAGTAGTAGAAGGACAAGCAGATCCCATACCTGGTCCTGAAAAGAGCATGAAATTTTGAGCCATTGGGGTACTGCTATTTCAAACTTCAATTTTCAGACATTCCTAAAAATGATTTAAATGTACCAAGTCCAAATAAGAGACATGTCTGCAATCTGGAAAAAAAAATAGAGGGCAATATACAATATGTATGTCTCCATTTTCCCTTCCCAACTCATGAACCATTTTGTCACTGGGGCACTTACATACCAATGGGACCCACTGCACTAGATTTCACCATTTTCCCACCCAAATTCTTTACCTTATTACCTAATTTCTAAAGAAATCAAAATCCTGTCCTCAGAAACTGCAATGGGTCAGTGTACCCATTTGAATGAGACAATAATATCCTCTTATTCTCCTTTTAAGAATGACATGGTCAAAGTTCACAAGGATCTTATTTTCACAGGGACTACTTACTCTCAGAGAAAAAAGTGCATCGTTAGAAAAACCTCAATGTTGCTGTGAAGGTTGCTTAGCAACTGTGTCAAAAGCATTCAAAACATGGCTGGAAAAATTGCACTCCGAAGCGTGACTTTCCTATCAACTTTTCGTTAAGATAGCAGTCAAGATTTGTGGAGTGACCCTTTATCACAGAAAACTCACTTATTTTATCACATGACTTTCGCTCTTTATCAAAAGCATTTTCCAATGCGCTGACAGATAAAGTTCCTTGACCTGAAATACATGAAAATGTACATAAACTCTGGTTTGGTAAAACCATCAAAGTGAACTGCTTCAACATCAGAGCTTATAAAGGAAATCAAAGCCCAGGTATAAATGTGGATTGAGTAAAAGCAGCAACATTAAGTAGAACAAATCAGTGAAAGTTTGAGGAAAACTGGACAATCAATTCAAAAGTTATGAATTTGTTAATGTTTCTGCGCCATCATTGCTTGATAAAAAGACTATTACAGTTCATGATAAAATTTTGGACTATAACTTTTTAACCAACTGTCTGATTTTCCTAAAACTTTTACTGATGCATTCTACTGATATTGCTGCTTTCACTTAATCCACATGTATATTTAGACTTTGGTTTCCTTTAACCAAGAATACAATACTTGGAATCCCTCTCTGCAGGGCAATAATACATGTACATAGTATATGTCTTCATGTTTACATGTTGATAATTGATGCCTGGTGTCTCAAGCAGAATCACATCCCTAGGCTGGCACTCACTGGATCAGCAGACTCCTCAGCTATTTAGGCTGAATATCAAGGAAGCAGACATTTCTGTTAATTTTGCACTCAGATAAGTTAGTGCAAAAGTAAGGGACACTTGAACATTTTGACAGATATTGACATCTATTGTTGTAAATTGTATGTACTGAAATACTTTCATTTGTAAGATTATAATCAGTGTTGTTGAACATCTATTGTATTAAATTGTAAGTATAGAAATACTTTCATTTGTAAGATTTGAAGCAAAGTGAATTGGCAGAGTGTTCAAATAAATCAAAAGAAAGTGTTCATTTGTCCAATATGGCTTGTAATTTCACAAAGTTGAAAATATTTTCTGCATGAGGAAAGCAAAGATATTTTCAGAAGCTTGTGGTAAAGTTCCACTGATGAAATGTTATTCTGTAAGCTCCAAGCTTGTCAGAAATATGCTTTGACGATACCTCCTTGCTCTGATACAACACTCAAGAGTATAAATGCATTGGTCGTAAATCATCAACTTTTTAAATCATCAGTTTTTGAAAATTGACTCTACAGTGCAAACAAGCTGGATTTGAAGTTAACCTGCCCCTAACCTCTTCCCCCTGGAAAAAAAAAAAAAAAAAAAAAAAAAATATATATATATATATATATATATATATATATTATAATCGGTAAACATTTCTCACTTTGCAAACTATCAAGTTTCAAATTCATCCAGTACAATGAACCTTTTTCAGGCCCTCAGTTGCAAACATACCAATATTTACTAAGGAACATAGTAGTATATCATTTTCAGATTGGATTGTGCATAAAGAGACTAGGGTACAAGAACTGTCAAATACTGGATAGAGAGCTTGCCATAGTGAGACTGTATTAAAGGGTCTAGAGATATACAAAAACCTCATTCTTGAAACCAGAACCAGCCACAGTAAACTAATGTACTAGTAGTTGAACTAATCGTGTATGCCCTCCAAGTGAGAAAACTTTGAATGAAACTATCATTTGAAGCACATGTGTAAGTCAAGCCCTCAGCATTTTCTATAACAAAGAACAAAGTACTGACATCATCTTTGGACACACAAAAATGTTCTTTTTAAATGGTTTTCTTCCATTTGCAGTAGCCTGTTATTTTCCCTCAAATCAATGAAATGCTGTTCTTATTGTCTAAACATTACCTCTTAGTATGCATGTTTAATGCATTTTTCAGCAACAGATCCCTGACTCTACATACATCTAATGGTATGTGGTGCATGATTTCGCTCTCCTCAATATATGTGTATGCTAGCATTATCTTGATTAGCCGCAATCAACTGCACCGTAAAAGCAACCAACAATCTCATCATGTACCATTAAAGCTAAACTTGTCTAAAAGTCTCCCTTGCTGTATAGTTACTGAAAGAAAAGCAATTGTAGGGCCATTATAAGAGACACAGTCAAGCCATCAGCAAAGAGCAAGCCCCAGCAAGAAAATTTAAAGGACAAGTTCACATTCATTAACATAAGGATTGAGAGAATGTAGCAATATTAGTAGAATACCTCATTGAAAGTTTGAGGAAAATCGGACAATCCGTTCAAAAGTTATGAATTTTTGAAGTTTTTGTGCATTCACCGCTGGATGAGAGGACTACTGCAGTGTATGATGTCACATGCGTACAATATCAGGAAAATATAAAAAGAATTTCACAAAATTTCATCTTTTAAAAAAAGTACACATTCCCTCGACTCGTTACTGACATATGTTATGGGTAATATTATTCCCATTGCCATTAGAAAGAGGAAAGTCAAGTGCTCTTTTGTTATGCAAAAAAAAAAAAAGTGAAAATATGTTGAATTTTCTTTACATTATCTTTATACTGTTGTAATATGACATCACGAGCCTTAGTAGTCTCCTCATCCAGCGGATCCAACACAAAAATTTTAAAAATTCATAACTTTTGCATTGATTGTCCAATTTTCCTCAAACTTTCACCTATGTGTTCTACTAATATTGCTACATTCTTTCAATCCTTATGTTTATGAAGATGAACTTGTCCTTTAAGCTTAATTTCTTAGCTTACACCTGAGAATTACCAAATTTTGCTACTAGCGTTTGGTAGTGAAAACCACAACTAATCAGTCAAGCTCTGTTCCAAGAGGCTGGTGCACATACAATTACCCACTGACAGCTGATTGGCAAATCCAGCTATTTCATTACCGAGAGTAGAAATTATTGACTGAACTATTCAGTAGGGGTAGTGCAGCAGTTAAGCCTTTTCCCAGAGTATAAATGACTTGCAGATTTCATGCCCCTAAGGCTGTCATGCTCAAGAGCTGTTCATCTCACTTCACAACATTAAAGCCTGCAATAGCATTATGCTAACTTTTTTTTTCTGTACCTGCTATCAAACCATTAAGAGAGGGAGGCACAACCATTTTCCAAAATGATAGACTGTTATTTGAAAATATTTATGACTTTCATTTTAATAACACTTCAGAATTACATTTTTTTTTACTTTCAGACAAGTTTTGATGAAATATAGAGAAACTGATGTCTGCTAAGTACTAGTTTCCATACATACCCTTCTTCTCATATTCTGCTTTTTGCCAGATTTAAGATGAAATATACACTATAGAAGGTAGACGAAGAAATATTTCTTGTGCACCCTCCTTCATCAACATAAATGGACCTTAGCCCAATACTTAAAAGTTTGTCCACTGAATATCTCTCAACATTAATCCTTTCCTAATTGTACCACTAACCTGTTTAACCTACATTCACTGAATGAAATCATGATCCTCAATTAAAATTATACATCTTTTTCAATGTCTTACTAGGCCATCCATCAAAACTTGAGTAAACTTGTCGAGTGGGAAAAGAAATAGGACATGCTATTCTACCCTGAGAAACGTGTTGCCTTGTAAATCTGTTACCAATGATTCCTTGCACCCTGTACACACTATGTGCGGGCAGGTGTATAATAAACAAAAGTCACTGCAGACAGAGTACAAGCCCCATGGACACATGCTCGAAAATGTTAGAAGTGTGAAATATCTAGGAATTACCATCACATCAAACTTTATTTGGTGAAATGACATCATAATGATCTGTTCTATCAAAGCCAATGAGATCCTTGTCTTCATCAGATGAAGCCTTGCAATCTCATCTTGCATACACGATGAACATTCGTCGGATCAATTGACTACGCCCACACTATCTGGGACATACTACTGTTTATTTAAGCAGTCAGCCAAGGCACTTGAGGCTGTACAGAGATTGCAACATGATTTGTAATGTGGCAATATTACAATAAATCTAGTTTCAGCAATTCTAGAGGAGTTGCACTGGCCCTCTCTCACAGACAGATGCTGAACTGCACGCCCAACAATGCTGTCCCATGAGATAACATAATCCCCCACAATCTAATTTTCAGTCTGCTTTGATCAAGGAACACTCAACAGCTTTGCCTACTCCCTCCAAGTCAAAGAAGAATTCACAGCCATTCATATCTGGTCCTAACCAGTAGAACTCTCTAGATCACTAAATTCCTTCCTGCTAAGGACCATAAAAGACTGGAATGGACACCAACGAAGGGGTTGAGGCCAACACCATTCAAGTGAATCAACACACTTGTGTCATAGGCCTGGGCACTGGAGACGTTGCAGAACACAGGTACATTTTTTTTTTCTAAATTCATGTACGTTTTTGTTTATATACATCAATTTGTCAGTTCACATGATTATTCTGATGATTATTTCTGCAATTACTAGCAAGTGACCTTTTTCCAAACACAACATTGAACTTTTAATACACCTTCCAGTACGTGAAAGTGACAGAATATTGAATAATCAACAAGTTGATTGTGGTTACTATTCATGGAAGGTGAAGAAGACAAGAAAAACAATCCCAGGACAGCATAGTGAAGGAGAAATATTTTTACTTTACTGTTTCAAATTAATAAGCAAATAATCAGCGTTGGTGAAGGTGATGGGACAAACTATCACTTCTATGGCGATCTGGATGTAGCTATCTTTCCGAAGCGCAGCTGAGGAAAGATAGCGTACACATTCAGATCGTCGAGGAAGTGATAGTTTGTCTCATTGCCTGAAACTAAAAGTTGATTATTTGCTTCATATTCCACATCTAGGGTCCTAGATATTCCATTTTATTCCACATCTGAAACAGTTTTAGCTATCTTTGGGTATCCTTTAGGGCTAGGGCTTAGGCTACATACACGTAGCTTACTTTTAAAGTAATCTACGTGTACGTAGCCTAAGCCCTAAGGCGCGCCTGGTAAACTAGGGACTGCTAGTGACGGAGAGCGACACCCAGCGACGGGGACTTATTGCGAGAAACAATGATTGTACTAGTGCGTCGCAGTATGCTTTTACTCCGTCGCCAATAGACGTATGCACGTAGATGACAAAACAATGAATTTGCTCCGCGCATCGCGGCACCAAAATAAAAGTGCATTGCACTGTGGACTATCATTTGACCTAGTTAAGTGATAGTCCACAGTGCAACGCACTTTTATTTCATGCATACTCATCTCGCATTAGGACTGTATGGACTGATCAGTAAAATAAAAGGGATTATATTCCACATACTAAGAACGTTGTAATAGGATTGGTCCAGAGCTGATCACGTGATGAAGCATAGTTTTGCCCATCACATCACCTGAGAAGAAAAGTTCGTTACACTCTATGTTGATAGTCCCTTTTGTTTCGCTGATCTCCACACAGTCCACACAGTCCTAACGCAAGATGAGTATGCGCAAAATAAAAGTGCGTTGCACTGTGGACTATCATGTGACCTAGGTCACTTGATAGTACACAGTGCAATGCACTTTCACTTCGGTGCCTCGCGGTGCACGCAGCAAATTCATTGTTTTGTCATCTACGTGGACACGTAGCCTAAGCCCTAAGAAGGATACCTAAAGACAGCTAAAACGGTTTCAGATGTGGAATAAAATGGGAATTTCTAGGACCCTAGATGTGGAATATAAAGCAAATAATCAACTTTTAGTTTCAGGCAATGAGACACTTTCTCGGCGATCTGAATGTGTATGCCATCTTTCCTCAGCTGCGCTTCGGAAAGATAGCTACATCCAGATCACCTCGGAAGTGATAGTTTGTCCCATCACCTTCATCAACGTTGATCATTTGCTTACGATCATCATCTAGAGTAACTACGGCAGTATGCGGCCTTACAGCCGTTCGCGGCAGGTACAGCATACACGGTAATATACCGCTAAACACAGCACTGCACTGAGTATGCACACTACACATATACTAACACACTAGCAATCAACAAAAACCAACCATTAAAATGGGCACGATCTCTGACGAAAGTGAAATTTTCTCACCTAAATGACAACATATCGCATCCAAAATGAAATTTTCTGTACTTCTTAACATAACAGTTAAGAAACAATGGTCCAAGAAACTGGATTTTTTGTGGTTTTCTGGATGTTCATGGATTTTGAAAACATATCCTCACGTAAAATAGAACTTTCGCGAACCGATGTGGGCCGCCATTTTTTCCGGAAAGTGGATGTTACCATCGAAAAAAATGAGAAAAACACGAGAAAGACATCAACAATACCGCCAGATTTGCGATCTTGTTTGCGGCCAATGCATGTGCGCCCGCTATTTTCACGTGCTTTCGCAATGGGAATTGGCGCTTACGCAATGTTCGCGAGACATGTGAAGGCGTTCAGCTACAGATCGCGGAGCACGCGCGTATTGCATAGGGATTGTACATCGTGCCGCAAGCAGAAATACTACGTCGCATATCGCCCTTATCGGCGAAAATTGTGCCGGGTTTTGCCCTGGTAAATCATGAAAACTGCGTTGGTCAATGGTAAATTTCTTTTATGAAAACAATTGCGTTAATTAATAATCTTGTCTATGATATATGAAATGATTGAAAATGATTTGCCTGATTTGTTTACAAGTTGGAAAAACCCTTAACAATGCTTAAACTGCCGCAAACGGGATATTTTACTCTAGAGTGTAACAAACTTTTCTTCTCAGGTGATGTGATGGGCAAAACTATGCTTAATCACGTGATCAGCTCTTGACCTATACATAGCAAGATTCTTAGTAGATCTACAACTTGTGTATGTGGAATATAATACACCTTGATTATACACAACCTGATTCAACTTCTTCAAGCACTGTTTGTCTGCTGATTCTAATAAAAGCTTTACTCAGTACTCATTTAGTAGTAGAACAATTTTTCATCAAGAACTCCTCAGCAGCACAGTAAATTTTAGATCAGTTCTAACTAGAGTAACTACAGCAGCCGTTCGCCGCAGGTACAGCATACACGGTAATATACCGCTAAACACAGCACTGCACTGTTACATGCACACTACACATATATACTAACACACTAGCAATCAACAAAAACCAACCGATAAAATGGGCACGATCTCTGATGAAAGTGAAATTTTTTCACCTAAATGACAACATATCGCATCCAAAATGAAATTTTCGGTACTTCTTAACATAACAGTTAAGAAACAATGGTCAAAAAAACTGGATATTTTCTCGTTTTCTCGATGTTCATGGATTTTGAAAACATATCCTCACGTAAAATAGAACTTTCGCGAGCCGATGTGGGCCGCCATTTTTTTCGGAAAGTGGATGTTACCATCGAAAAAAAATGAGAAAAACACGAGAAAGACATCAACAACACCGCCAGAACTGCGATCTTGTTTGCGGCCAATGCATGTACGCCCGCTATTTTCACGTGCTTTCGCAATGGGAATTGGCGCTTACGCAATGTTCGCGAGACATGTGAAGGCGTTCAGCGAAAGATCGCGGAGCACGCGCGTATTGCATAGGAATTGTACATCGTGCCGCAAGCAGAAATACTACGTCGCATATCGCCCTTATCGGCGAAAATTGTGCCGGGTTTTGCCCTGGTAAATCATGAAAACTGCGTTGGTCAGTGGTAAATTTCTTTTATGAAAACAATTGCGTTAATGAATAATCTCATCTATGATATATGAAATGGTTGAAAATAATTTGCCTGATTTGTTTACAAGTTGGAAAAACCCCTAACAATGCTTAAACTGCCGCAAACGGGATATTTTACTCTAGTAGTAGTGGCGTGCTCTATACCCATTGTCTACATGACAGTTGTCTTCATCATTCATGTACAAGCGATGTAGTGGTTGCTCTGTCATTACGCAATAATGAATTGATGCCATTGCCAACCAAAGTTAGCAACTTGGGCCACCAATAGAAACCAGAAAAGAATACAGAGATAAACTTTTTGCTAAAACATTGCCAATTGCAGCACGGATAAAATTATAAACGATGCCTACAGAAATCACACAGTCCCGATTTATTTGTCCTGTCTGCTTGGCAGTGCTTTAAATGACAAGCAAAGCAAGGCCTATATCATGCGATACACCAAATCTTGCTTTTACTGTAAACTTACCAGACATCTATAGGTCTACTAGACTAGTAGAGTAGTTACATGTGTAAAGTTAGGATATAGATTAACGTAGATATTCTAACTTAAGTGCAAAGCATGGCTTATAACACGGTTAGCAAGAGCGAACATGAATAACGACACGTGGGACTAGCGTGAATTCGTGACAACGCCAGAAACACCTTCGTCCCTTGCCACTTTAAAAAGCCTACCTTTGTAAAAAGTGAGACACAATTTATAGAGTTCATCTAAGGTGAATCCACTCTCCTTCAAAATATCGCCTGTTTTATCATCCGTTGCAGAAGAACCCTGAGATGAAGCGGCGTCATCGTCATCTACCAGCGGTGTGAGGCCGTCGGGTGAAACTCTGAAGTCCGACATGTTGATCTCCGCCACGTAGCAGGCGGTTACGATGTGCCGATATTCGCGATAATATGCCGGTATTGGTCATCAATGTAGAAGTTTGCAGTCGGAAGCTTTGCATGAGTGCACTGTTGATATGTTCTGCTGAACTTTTCACTGGCATATCACAAGATGCCACCTCCCACCCCCCCCCCCCCATTTTTTTTTCCTTCTTTCTTTCTTTTTAGTGGATGGACAAAAATAAAACAATGAGAGGTGTTAAATTACTCCACATCTGTGAAACATTAAAAGCACTTTCTATCAAATCGAGATTAGGGCCTACCGGGTACTCACTGCAAAATTTTGTATTTCACTCCGCAATTTACCATTGCTGGCTTTGTAAATGACAACTTGACAATGGCATAGGCATTGTTGCTCATAGTTAGACTTCAAGGATAAACATATATGGATATTCAAGCAATTAACTAATAAAAAATACTTTGTACATGTATCTGAAACCATATTTCATTCATTTCAGATGTTTAATGATTGGTCCGGCTCGGCTCACTGAAGAAGAAACGGAGAGAAAAAAAAAAAAAGATATAGATTTAACAGATCAGTAAAATTTGGAACAAATTCAGACAAGAGAAAACCAAGTAGGAACCAAAGGTTGGCTGCCTGGGAGTTATTCTGTAGGAACTAAAAAAAAAAAAAAAAAAAAAAAAAAAGGCCAGAAGGAGATTTGTTTGTTTGTTTGTTTTAGGAGAGGAGGATTTGTTGTGGGAAAAAATACACATCTTCATTTGCCTTGGAGAATGTATAAAAGCATGATGTTAAAGATTTATTTCTTGCAGAATCATGATTACAAGAAAATAAATGTAAATATAACTTTACCAAAAAAAAAAGAGTAAAATTTGCAACACTTTCTGGGGGAAAAAAAAACTGAAACAAACCAACATGGTTTATTCTACAGGCAAGATGTAAAAGTCACATGATTGACATATTGCTCTGTGAGATGCCCACCAAAGTTCTAGACATCATGCCAACACAAACTGTATCAATTTGTAGTATGTGGCTCTACCTGTGGCTATTTGGCCCTTATCTTCCAAATATGTTCCTTTTGTTTGACTGCTATAACTTGTACCAAATAATATATGTATGTCATGATCAGCAGGGCCTACGTAGTAGTCAAAGAAAGACTTAACCAAAGTTGAACATAGAGAACATGGCAAAACACATTCGATCATCACAAACTAGAGTTTATAAACAATTTATTGACAATAATATACATAATGTGTACATGTAGGATAGAATCATGGGTCAAATCTTACACAAAGAGTAACCTTACTTTCCATGTTGTAACATTCATGATAGATAGCTGAGATATGAAATATATACCTCCTCATTTCTCAAAGAGCGGCAAACAGTTCATGCCCAATTTGTTTCCATGATTTCAATAATGCTATGGCAACACAATCACATGAAATACATGTATCAAGCTATAAGTTTGAAACCTTGTGAGAATATATCTGCTTCTCATGCCCCATGAACATTTTAAGTCAAATGCTGCATGTGGCATGACTGAGAATGGGGAGGGGCCTATCATTTAGCACACATAATATATAGTCCATCTTCAATAATTAGTCTGCTGTTTAAAATGTTTAGGGTACAAATCTATGAACTTTCTGTGACTTTGTTCACACAATCAAACTAGGACTGTTCTTATTTGGATTGGTCCAGATTGCTTCAGCATCATATTATATAAGCCTCTAGAGTCCATTGCAAGTTTTACTCTCCACTATGTCTTTTGAAGCTACCCAGAATATGAAATGGTCTCGGGTAATGTTGTTGCCATGGTACCTCAGGTCAAGTACAGTATGGTAACTAACAGTAGAAAACTGATCTTGCACATTTACCTTGTAACTGGAACAGAAAAATGGTCTTTACCACAGTATGGAAGGACAATATAACGGCATGTTAGCTTAGTTACCTATCTCACCGCAGGTTTGATTTTTGCTTTTTTTGCTTATGTCATCTTGTAATTCCATTAATCTAAAAGTAGTCTACCAACACTGAAACAATTTAGACAACTCTTGTTTGGTGGTAAGAATATGTCTCAGTACTGTTGAAGAAAAAAGTGAGGATAAAAATAGCTACACATTGATTAATTGAGCATCTCACTTGGGAGAGTTGCACATTCTCTTTTTCACCGGCGTTACACTTTATTTAAATCATCAATGAAAAACAAAAGGCCATCTCAGCTTCAATAGGTATGCACTAAACTTTACAGCTACAATATCTTAAATAATACAGCCAAGGTACAATGTAGTTAATCAAAGTCAAGTGAACCTGTTCCCACAGTATTAAACCATGTTGGTTGATGTTGAAAGCTAATCCCAGTCAAACCCACCGGGCTTTTTGGGGGGGGGGGGGGGGGGGGGTTGGCCCCCCCCCCCCCTTCAGATCTCTGTCGTGGATGGCACGATCCTCGCGAAAATTTGCACTAAGGTAGAGGCCAATGTAATCTACAATATTGTATAGTTATATTTTTCAATTTTTAATTTACATATTTTATATTAATTGATTTATGCTAATTTATGCAAAAATAATTGTTTGCCTATAAATAAAAAATAAAGCTCCAAGATTTCTAATTTTTGGTGAACATATTCTTTTCAGTATCCTCAACAACAATATTGAAGCAAAAATTCGGCTTCATAATTATTTCTTATGTATTTTATTGTTTATTGAATTTCTTATGTATTTCTTTGTTTTTACACTTTTTGTTTTTGCTGTTTATTTTCATCAAAATTTGTCGCAGAAACTTTTTAAAGCATAATCAGGCTAACATAAATCATTATCAGCCATTGAAAGTAAAAACATTTATTTTTATATGAATTAATTGCAAAAACACAATTTTCATTGGATTTGTACACAAAATCATGTTTTTGAGCAATTTTTGGGTCGACAAATTTTTTTCAAAGGGGCGTGGCTTCAAAACGGTATGCCCAGGAGCAACAAATTTGGTCTCAAAAGTTGCGCGATACTTGAAAGAAAAAAGTCATAGAATGTCCCAGCAAGAGCATCACGCGTTGCGGAAAAATCACGCGAAACGTCGAGGGGGGGCCAAATTGCCCCCCCCCCCCCGTGGGAATAGGGTTAAGCCTTGCTGCTTTGAACAAAGGTAATTAAAAAAAAAGAGTTAAAATACAAGAAGTACATGTATTTAAAAATGCACAGATTTTAACATCATTGGTTACCAGCTGAGAATATACAAATTTAGTGCATGGAAGGAAGTCATACTAAAATCACAGCTAGCACAAACACGAGGATAATAAATCTGATACAATTCTAACAACTTTTCTTTTTTTTTAACACCAGGGCCCCCATTTCATAAAAAAAAAGTTGATATGATAGCAACTCTTGCTGGAATGGCGATTGTCATGGTAATGACAAGAATCCAGCTTCCTGATTGGTTGTTGGAAAGTTGCCATTCCAGCAAGAGTTGCTTTCCTAACATATTTTAAGAAATGGTGCCCAAAGACTGCACTCATGAGAGCCTTTCATCAGCTGTGCAAATATACTCCAAGGAGGTTCTGCACAGTTTTGGGAGAAGAATTGCCCTCTGGCTACTCTTCATTCCAATTAACATGGTTTCAAATAATCAAATTCTATACTGTCACATTTAGCAAACGCACCAAAATGAACACAATTTTTTGATCAATAGAAATTACTTAATTGTTTTTTCTTTCATGAAATTTTAATAACAGAGAATCAACTCTTTGTGTAAAAAAGTGTTTATTACCATAAAAGCTGTTATTTTTGTGAATTTTGTGAATCACTGTTGGGCCATGATTTAACAAATGCAAAAATATCACAAATAGACAGGCATTAGTGCACTTAAAATCACGATAAAATACATCGAACAAAAATATTTGTGACCTTGTTAATTACAAAAATAGCAGCTTTAACAGTATATTGTAAGGAATATCAAATCAGCCTTACAAAAATTTAAAGAATTTGATCCAACACTGATATAATAGTTGTTCTACTGCAGTGATAACAATTTTGAGATACAATGTACCAAAACTGGCATGCTCTGCACAATTATTGATATTCTGACATGATTCAGTTTGTTCAAACATGATATTAAATGTTCATAAAAGGGACAAGACAGTTTGAGTACTGATTTTTGTTTTTGCACATCACAGATATATTGAACACTTTTCCACTCATATTCGATGTTAGATCAATAAAGCAGTCAGGCAGAGGTAAATCTAATCTTTAAAAAAGTAACGATTTCTGAGTATTTTTATTTTACAGCACGATGTCATGACTATGCATCTTTTTAGCACTACTTTAATTTTTCAAAATATGCCCATACATCATCAACCTGCACAGGAAAGAAAAGACATTGAATATACTGTAAGCCTGGAAAACTCAGACCCTGCACCATAAAGTAAATATTGAATCATGCATTTCTCTGAAAACTAGCATAGCATTTACTGTAGCACTCTAAAAACAGCTTTTATTGTTCAGTTTGCCATCTCCATTGATGAATGTATCCATTTCACTTTGTTCACATAAAGTGAAATAAAAACAGCAAAAATAAAAAGTCTTCTTCTAGATAGTTCAGCACAGACGTAGCTAGCACTTGATAAAAATAAGCTCCAATTGTGAAGGTGGTAGACAAGCAATTCAGGATGGAAGTTATCTCTTCAGCTTATCGCTTTTCAGCAAGTTCTGTTCCTTCTCAATTTCTATCCTCCTCAGCTCCTTCTGGTATTTGCTCATCGTCAGGGCATCGGCCTTCATCCCAGAGATGCTCTTCCGCTCCAGGTACATGCCCTTGAGCTCCCGGTGAGGCAAGGAGATGCTGCGGTTCCAGTACGGCTCCTCAATACCCAACATATCACGGATGTTCTTGGCAATGAACTGCATTTCACAAAGACACAAATTAAGAACAGTATTACTCAGTTACGCATGAACAAATAACTTCAAGGAAATATTACTGCAATATTAATGTGTTTTTCAAAAGTACAATGAATTACCTTTACCAAGAGTAGAGGTGGATCCTCCAGGCATATGTTAAAAAGAAATTAAAATTGCTAATTTCTGAAATTTTTTTCAAACCTGTCCATTGCATGGTGTACATAGAAAGATTTTCTTCACTTCGATATTTCAAAATTAAACATATGTGGAATGAATAACTTGAAAACAGTGAGTCTATGAAAACTGTAATCTCAACTTATTGATGCTTTTTGTTTATCAAGTAATCACAGAATGTCATACATAGCGATTACTGATTTTCCGATAGGGACGAATGCACCCTTAAAAGTTTACCAACATGCAGACTTGGATCAGGCAGATAATTTCCATAAATGCCAAGCATGTTGCAAAAGAAGCAAGAAACCTCATCTTAACCCCCCCCCCCCCCCCCCCAATGAGCATGACAGCAAACCTTCTCTGGAGTTTGGAGGAAATTCCTGATATTTGCCTATAGTTTATAATATCAGTGTTCTCTGTTTGTGCTATTAAAGTTATTATTAGAGTTGACATGAAAAGTGTAACATTGATAATTACATTAGAAAGAATTATTGATTGATGCCAGACAAATTCTTTAATCCACATCATACCTTTATATGTTCAAAGTCTGTGATTCCCAGAGAGGGTAATGTTGATGCATCCGCTAAAATGAGTTTCCTGCCTGTTATCAAATTGGTTGTGAAGCAGGCCTGCAGAAAGAGAGAAAATACACACATGAAAGAAATAAAAAAAGATAACAGCAATTATTTCTTAACGATATAAGAAATTGTACGTTGTACAAGTATGATTATTTTCCACACAAAATACTGGCATGCCAGTTAAAGGGATGGCATATGAGATGGGAACATTAGATTTTTACTTTTTGCAAGTTAATTGGAACCAACTTGAGATATCTAAAAACAAAGTGGTCCTAGTGAAAGATGGCTCCCATCTTTTATTAGGATCACTTTCTTTTACTTTGTTTTTGGATATCTCAGCTATTTCAAAACCAATTTTCATCATATAATACTTTGAATTCCTCTAGAATTGAATGCTTTTTAATATTTCATATAAGCGGTTTCTAATTAACATGTAAAAAGTTAAAATCTGAATTCCTATCTCATCAGAACTATACCACCCCTTTAACATGTTGATGACAGGACACATCATAGGCCCTAGAGATGTGTATTTTGTGTCGCACACACAAGGACACTTACTGTAATGAGACCTCAGTGCATATGCACAGTTTTTACCCCCACTTCCTTTTCTGTTCATAGAACCATATTCCTCTTCTAGAAATTATACTTGAACAGTAAGGTAAGATACTATTGTGATTCCCATTATAACAAAGTCCTTGGGACTGGCAGTTTTCTTTGGTTATATCAACATTTTGTTACACAGCCAAACAAGTAAAGTATATTTTATAATATACAATATACAATTATTTTACAATAATTTTTGGACCTGAATTTTAATTCATTGTATCTAAATTTCATAATAACTGCATTCGTCATGACAGGAATACACTGTATTCATGTTAAATATCTTCACATTCTGAGCTAAAATCTTAAAAAGAAAAAAAAAAGAAATTTTAATGCCCATGTAGGCTTTATAGCTGCACTGAATGCACTACCCTGTGATAATTCCACCGTTCCTGGTATGAAAATCCTGGCAGTGGTATGCTGTAGCATTGTACAACAAGCTACTGAAAATAAATGCAGGAAACCAATACTGTTGTAGGGACCTACTTGGGTGTCTCTACTCATATATGCTATTAACTATACATAGCCCAGTCACTGTACACTGTATGGGCGTCTGGTCGGGCCATGGGAATAGTATTAGTAGTAATATGCTATAGCTTATATAGGTGCCTACTGCCTAATGCCTACACAATTGCTGTCATATACATAGATTCTAACACATCACTAGCTAGAGCTCTACAGTTTATGGACTTCCGCCTCCACTGCATAGCCATCTCCTCTCTAAATTTCAATGAAAAGTGTCTGCGACTCATGAGTGACAATCATAGAAGCATCTTTTATACTATCACAGTTAAAACAACAGGAACCAGGAAGCTGGCATACTTGCAGAGTCTAAAAATATTAGAATGACCGATTATTTTAAGCTCTCTCCTGTAGGCCTACTCTAGTCACAATCACACGAGAGAACCAGACTCAGTTATCATTTCGTGTACTTTTACCCTGGCTAGCCTACTGCGTTACTTCCACAAATTAGATTAACAAGAACAAGTAGATTATCCAGAGTCTAGCTAGCTACAGCTAGTAAGAAGTAGTGCAGCTGCAGTGCACTACCACAACTACTACCTCTAGCCAAGTTTCTCGCGCTCCTCGCTGCCTTGAACAGCATGTCACCGGTCACTAGCCACCATCGCTGCGGGACCTGCGGGGGCAGAATCGTACCAAGGCGATGTTTTTCAGTGGCATATAATTTCATACATTTCATTATCATTTTACACAACTATCCCTTCAATGAAAGCCCCTTACTCTGCTGCAAGCAGGAAAAATAGTAAGTCTTCATGCTTACCCTATACTGTGGAAATCCAAGTTCCTCTATCCAGTCTGCTACTTGATCGCAAGTCCAGTAGAGACTGATCGGGTCTCCCGGAGCCGCCATTGTTGTATGTTGCTATGCGTCGGTAACACGCGTTTTTGCATACTGTACCACCCCACCGTGAAAAACCATACCTACTGTACATTAATGTATGTCACATCACAACCTCTCATTCGTGCCGCATGTCACTGATGAGCTGGAGTTCGATAGTGCTAGTGCTGTTCAAATGTTGTTCGTGTTTTTTCGACCTTCAGAATTGAAGAAGAAGAAGAAGAAGAAGAAGAAGAAGTTTGTGCTTCACAAAAGTGTTTCTGTTCCTATCGATTTAGGATTCCTATCTGTA
Source organism: Diadema setosum (assembly GCF_964275005.1). NCBI lineage: Eukaryota > Metazoa > Echinodermata > Echinoidea > Diadematoida > Diadematidae > Diadema > Diadema setosum. The sequence continues at coordinate 47,521,891 of NC_092685.1, forward strand.
TTTGCTTGTTTACTCCTTTGTTTTCGTGTTTCGTAAATCAGTTGAACCAATTATTTTGTTTATTCACTCATTCACTAATTTTCCTTTATTTATACATGTCCGTTTACCCACTTACAGCAATCACTCATTTATTTCATTTTTCTGGTAGTCAAATTGACTTTTTTTTTTAAGTGAGCGTTGTCATCGTGATTCAAAAATTGTTGTCCCTTTACGTAAAAAGTCCAACACGTACGCAGGAATATTCGTCTATGTACTGTGGGAATATAGATATTTGTGTCATATACTACATAGTGCATAATAAATAGTGCATGCATAGTACATGTAGATGCACAGTATATATATGTATATACACTGTATCATATACTGATTGTAGGTACACCTGTGTAGCACCAAGACACAAGAGTCAGCTACAAGCCAATCCCAGGACAAAGGTGTTGCACTATACACCTGACCATGTATTGTCCTTAGGGTAGAGAACACAAGATTAGTCACCAATCTGTGCTGTAAGGTGGCAAAAGTTGCTGGTAGGGAGGACCGAACTACCATAAATGAACATGAATGTCTTCATACTCATGTGTCAGAAATAGTTCCAATATGTTGAAATAACTATCTGGTGTGAGAAATCTACATCAAATCAATTTTAATGTTCATGTTTGGTGTAATAAGTATATCCAGGGAGGTGAGGTCTCACCTCCATGGTATATCTTATTAATTGGAACTTGTACACATAAGAGTTGTTGTATAATGGGTGAGATGAGGGGAAGGATATCGAGTGATGATAAGGGTGAGTCGGTCAAGCGTACGTGCCCCCCATATGATAAAGAACTTGACCATGTGCTTCATTGCTGTGCTGACCCTTGAGCGAGGTGGACAGTCAATCGGGTGTGGCTGCAAGAAAGCCGAAAGTAGACTTTGGTTTCTCCGTTCGAGGGGTTCTCGGGTTGAACCAGTGACAGTACCAAGTGTCTGGGTACGTTGAGGAGGAGAAACAAAGTTCTACATTTCAGGCAGTGCAGCAGCCGTTGATATCGTCCGCAGAGCGTATGTTGCGGAGTGAGAACGTCGAGTGGTTCTCGTGGTATTGCATGCGTAGGGGTCTTCTTTTTCTGTTCATACGTCTTCTTCTATTGCGTCTTCTTCTACTGTGTTTTCTTCTATTGTATCTTCTTCTTCTGTTTATACATCTTCTTCTATCTCTACTCCTTCTTCCTCTTGTCTTCTTCGTCTTCTCTTATATGCTTCAAGTTGTGTGACTCTCGCAGTGCGAGGGAAAATCCTTCAACCACAAATTCAAGTCGTGGACGAGCATCTCTATTGTGTGTGTAGCAAGCATCCTGACAAGTAGCGCGCTACAGAGAGTGAGAAAGGGAACGAGAGAGAGGGAAAGCCCGCCTTACGACAGTACAATGTAGGCCTAATATGAATATGAAGAGTGTTTCGTTGTTGTTATTGTTTTTCGTTAATCCGAAAATGAAATAAGGTTCGTTATTCTGTCAAATGGTCCTTACTCCGAAGGCAGAAATCCGAAGGAGGAAGGCTCGTTAATAATTATTGTTCCGAAAACCGAAGGTTCGATTAGTTCTAAAAACGAAATAAAATTCCTCAAAATTCCGAAGGTTCGTTGTATACGCACCCGTTTTCTTTCTGTTTTGTTTTGTTTTTCCATTCTAGGATTAACGCACCTTAATTCATTTTCGGTCTGTCGAACCTTTGGAATAACGCATCTCATTTCAATTTCTGTTAAATCTTAAATCAACCATGACTTAAGAATAACCAACCTCATTTCATTTTCGAACGAACATTTGGGATAACGAACATAATAGACTCTACCTATGAGCTTCACCCATAGGAACACTTTCTCTGAAACAGTTGCTTGGATCTGATTATCATATAAACAGCACCTATATTAATGCCCTTCTTTTTCAGTGGTACATGCACCTAAACTAAGATAGAGCCGTACTCATGTTACACAAAACAAAAAGCATATACCTATGCGACAACTTGCTCAACAACAATAAAGTAAATATCATTAAATTGGCAATATAAAAGTTCCATAATATGCATTCATCCTCTTTGTCCTTGACTGGTCTTTATTGCTGATGTATTGGATATAACCTAAATACATGAGGTAAAATCTTATGTATGAACCGCGGGCTTCAAATCATTAAACCAAAAGTCAGTTTGGCGTCGAAGTTGCGGTACAAGTGTTCCAAAAATGTGTGTGAGAGAGAGAGAGAGAGAAAAAAAAAACACTATGAAATCATACACTTCCGCACCTATACTGTATTCTTTCTTAAGAGCATACATTGTAAGTACACACTAATTTCGGGTTAAGATTTGAAAAAGGAGGAACGGAATGTTTTCGTGATATAGTTTTTATATATTTTGCATAACTTACAACCAAATGGTGTAGAGAACAATCGATTGCTTTCCTCAGCAACCAGAAAGCTTGTGCTAATAACTGAAGAATGCAAATTTGATCGGGCTAACGTTTTCGTTAAAGAGTAATAAAACTAGAAAAGAAAGAGATAGATGGCACTACTATACAGTATGTCCCCCCCCCAAAAAAAAAAAAAATAATAATAATACAATCAGATTTTCGCATTGATAACACCCAATGTGATTAAATTGTCTAAATGCTACTTCAGGGTCTTAAAATATAACATTCTAGCTCTATTTGGCAGAAAACCCTATTTTGATTTTGATTTGGTTAAGCGGTCACAGAGAAATGTGGATTGTTGTAAAGCATGTCATGAGTCTGATTCTTCCAAGTTTAGCACTTCGAAAATCTTGTGTGTAAATACAATAGACAGAACTTGGAGGGAAGAGATTCCAGACATCCTCTACAAAATTCCTCATTTCTCTTTGACCACTGAAGCAAATCGAATGGGGTTTTCTGTAAGATGTGGGCAATGAGTTATAATTTCATACCCTGAATTTGTATTTAGATTGATTCAATATTTTTAAAGATATCATTGCGGAGGGTCCCGGTGTAATTTTTTTTTTTTTTTTTTTTGGGGGGGGGGGGGGGGGGGACATACGGTACCTTCTCTAGTGAAGTTTAACCTTTTATCACAAATTGAATCTTCAATAAGTGGGGGCGCTGTGGCATATACGTCCTCTCGACTCCCAACCGGAGGACCCATGTTCGATTCCCGCCCAGTGCTTACGTCCTTGAACATGATGTTTTACCCACCTTATGTCCCTCTCGTCCCAGGTGTATAAATGGGATACCTGGCAACGCGAGGTAATAATAATGGCAGGGCCCTTTGGTAGAGCAGTGGAAACACTGAAGAGGCTACCCTGGATAAATAAGACCTTAATTATTATCATGAGGAACTCATTGTAGCCCCTTGTGATAGTTATTTTAGGATGCTTCTGCAATTAAGCTGCAGCTGTGATCTGATATGGAAATATCACTTATATCAGATCACAGCTGCAGTTTATATAATTGCAAAAGCACCCGAAAATAATAGGGGCCTTCAAAGTTCCTTATTGAAGATTCAATTTGTGATAAAGGTTAAAGGGATCGTATAGTTTTGGTTGAAACCTAATTTCAGGTTTCTAACATTTTTTTTTTTTTTTTTTTGGTGAGATAATGAGAAACCTCTTATGAAATATGAAAGAGCATGTAATTCCATAAAGAATTCAACGTTTATTTGATGAAAACTGATTGGTTTTGAAATGGCTGAGATATCCAAAAAAGAGCGATTCTAATAAGTGTGGGACCCACACTTTATTACGATCGCTTTGTGTTACTTTGTTTTTAGATGTTTCAGTCATTCCAAACCCGATTTTTATCAAATAAACTTTGAATTCCTCTCAAAATGGTATGCTCTGTACTATTTCATAAGTGTTTTCTTGGTATCTCGCAAAAAAGTTAAAAGCCCAATTCTCATCTCCACCAATACTGTACCATCCTTTTAAACTTCACCAGAGAAGCGCTAACATGCTACATTTGTTATCCTTCGGGATAATTTAATCTTACACCGATCAAAGTTGAAACAGTTTTACGTCAATCTTATTATTTTTTTTTTTCGCCCTTACCGCCGGACCTTATTGCCAGATAGTGCAATCTCTTCAATGCAACTTTGGAGTTTTCACTATACTTAAAAAGGCATCTGTACATAACATCTGGAACACTAAAGCTTCGCTCCTCATTTCATGATTCAACATAAGACGTCGAATTAACATTTTAGAAATACGATGCTATATGAGTCACCTGCAATTATTTCAAATAAAAATGACAGGCTGAAACAAATAGGTTTACCTCAATTTTTTTAAATCAATTTCAAACGCTTTGCATGTACTTATTTTCTCAGTCTGTAGACCGCTCTACGTCTAAACAACATTCAGGTGTTCCGCCAAGCGAAAATACCGTTATGTGCTCTTTTATACCATTTTGCATGCGATAAGGATTATCTCCATCAAGGTCTACACTATCATTCGACCCAACCAACAAACAGGAATGAAGGTCGCACAACATCGCTCCACATGAAGAGTTGAATCTTTAATTAAAAGTATTTTGCTGCAGACGATTTTATTCTCTCTGTGACCATTACCATGAATTTTTGCCATCTAATGTTGAAAATGTTATCTGGATATCATGAATTTTTGCCATATCATTGTTAAAAATGATATCTCGATTTTATTCTCTCTGTGACCATTACCGTGAATTTTGGCCATCTAATGTTGAAAATGTTATCTGGATATCATGAATTTTTGCCATATCATTGTTAAAAATGATATCACGTTATTGGGCGAAACGGGTGTCAGTATACAACGCTTCTTCGATATGATGATGAGCGCCATCTATGATTGAAAATTTTTCTAAACTTGTGGAGCAGGTGCATCGGTGGGAGGCATTATGCGTAGATTTCGTTTTGAGCGGCTCACCCCTGCGTGTAGCTTTAGGTACTGCTACAATGCCAAAATAGAAACAACGAGTCTCATGTGGCCCCTCACACTTATTCTCACGCGTACGCGGCGCTCTTCAAGAAGAGGTACATTGCCTTGGGAGAGATACGCTCTACACATTTCCCGTGTGCTTAGCGCTAGACTGTAGCCGTGCGATGTATTGACTACCGCGGAATAGAACCACCTCCAGAATCTGCCCTGCCTGACGTTGGTTCCCCGCCCGTGAAGACGGGGGTAAATGTGTGGTGGAAGTAGTAGCGCCTCCCCGTCGTCGTCCCGCGCCGCTGCATCATTCTGCATGCCCCCGTGTTGTGTCTCCAGCTAGCCAGCTCTATCATTCGTTTACCATACCCTGAGGATTGAGTAGGCTCAACCTCGGAACGACCGTAGGGACACAGCAAGGCCGGAGCAAAACGACGGGTTTTTGAGGACACTTCTCAGGAATACATCCAGAATACACCAGAATAACTCTAAATATGGAGTGGAAGTACCTAAGGTGGCGATTTTTATCTGCAGTTTTAGTCGGTAAGTGCGCAACTTGGTCATGATATGAATACAAGTTACATCTAGCAAAGTTGGGACTTTGTCCGGTTTGGCCATTTGTTTCAGCCCAGCAGAGCAGGCGGCTGAAGAAGTCGTTTACGGCCACAAGCCAAGTTTGATTTCTACTCGGTCCTCCAGGAAACTTATCAGGTTCTACTTGTCCACAAACACCAGTCTTCACTGCTTACTTATTGCACATAATGTTATCCTCGCAAATATATGATTTAGAATGAATGTTTGGATCGAAAATCGAATTCTGCTGCTAACAACAGCACAACCAATCATACATACCGGTACATAATTTACATTCATCAATCTAGATTCTATCTAATTGTAATGTTTAACGTTAGTAAACTTTACAGAAGATACAATCCTCTAATTTTGACAATTAAGTCTTATACAAGAATGTGGTATTCGGCTAGTACAATGCTGGTTAAATACAGGAGGCAGTCAAACAGTACACACTGGATGATCTTTGCAGATTAAATGAAAGAAGCCTGATCATGAGCTGTGACTGTCGTGGAAACACACAAAATTCAGTAGTATACCAGGCCAGGTATATATTGCATTTTATGAAGTGGCCTCTTATATTTTGTGGCAAAATTACCATTTAGGCCTAAGTCTGGTAACTGATTTAAAAATTTCTTTAAGCAGATTTTTGTTTTTACTATTTGGAAAGTTCTTGTCTGAAATTGATTAATGATAACAATGGGGTTAAAATGTAAGTTTCATTGTAATATCTTGAACTATAGATGTTTGGCACACTTTCTTCCACTAGGTAACATGGTATATTGTAAATCATTCAAGTATTTGTAAAATTTCTCATTGGTGTAACTGAATATTTTACAACTGAGACAGTTGAAAGGTCAGAAAGAAAAAAAAAAAAAGAAATATTGGAGTGTCTCATTTCAAGCAATACGTATTTTGTACATGAAAATAGACTGTTTCTGTAATCCTTTAATAACAATCGATGAATATTTTTTTTTTCCTTTAGCCTAGTATTACTTATAATGAAGCATTTCATACACCTGCTCCCTCCCATTAAGTTGCATAGGCAGGAATTTACCTAGTTGTCGCAAGGTAACCCTCCTGCAAGCCTTCTGGTAAAATCTGAATATACAATGTATCATCAAACCACGCTATTTGATGGTTGGGTGAATTGTTCGCAATACAAATGTAATTCTATACAATTGTACATCAACTTACCCAGAATGTCATTATTCACATTGAAATAATTTTACTTGCACAAATGTACTGTAATAAGGAGAGAGATTTTATCTTTTTCCCCCAACAATCACAGGTTTCTTATTTACCAAAGGGCTGTTGATGCTGTGTTGATGTTTTTTTCCCCAAGATTAAAGACTGTGCTCTGCATGAATTGCTGCTCCCTCTCAATTGATTTCTCAGTGCAGTAAGAGTGAATAACATTTTGTTATCAAACCATTTATTAGGGATGGAATGTAATTGACCATAATTTAATCTTCTTCTTTTTTTTTTTTAATCCCAAGTAAACACATCGTCTAATGTCATGTCATCAAAGCCTTCCAGAACAGCAGCACATTCTTTTCTTGGTCGCAATTCATTTTATCCAAACAGTCTTTGCTGAATTCTTTTTGGCAAGTGTGCATTTTAGATGGAGATTAAGCAGCATCGACTGTGAATGCAAATGGTCACTTTGGGCCACCAATAACCAAGAACTGTCTCCCCTTTCTTTGCCCTTTCTGTGTTTGCTGTTCAATCCTTTCCTGATTAACTGCTTCATGAAGAAAATACTGGCAAGTCACTCCTGCACAATTTTAAAACTCCTCGATGGTCTGTCTGCCTTTAGCAGCCAGGAATGTTCACTCTTTCCCCCCTTCTTCTCCTTCTATGCAGTCTCCTGTGCTGTTCTTTCACCACCTCCCAATGAATGGAGCTTGTGAAAAGGAACAGTTTCCCCCTATTCTGTGGGCAAAGTGCTATGTTTCCCTTCCAGTCGGGCATAGAAAAGAGGCAGACCTTTATGGGATGCTTGTGATGGCTTTGTTAATGTCAGGGAGCCGCGGCAGCCAGCGTGCTGTGCAGGAGTCTGGGCACTATGACATGTGCTATTGTTACCTGATTTGGTCTGCGTGGTTTGGCTCCTTTATGGGCCCTTTTATGTCCTTCCATTCACTCTGTATAGCTCCTGTCTGTAGGCTTAAGATTACACAAATGGGATTTCAGCTCTTGTTATTCTGATGTGCAAAGTGGCAAAAATGAGATCAAACTAGATTGGGGGAGGAGGGGGGATATGATCAAGGAAAAGGGAGAGTATTAACATCAGTGTTTGTGATTATGTGAGGGTGTGTGTAAAACTATCCATTGTGTGTGAGTGTTTTATAGTCCAAAAATCATTACTACACCTACAGTAACACCCCTTGAAGTACACTTTCATGATCATTTTCAGGTTGATTAAAGTCAGACAAAAGTTTCATCAACATTGAACATGGACAAGAAAGTTGCATTAAGGAATATCTTTATCATAGAAGCAAATTGATAATAGTCTCAACTACGCACAATGCAAATTGATAGTTAAGACGAGGTCATCATTTCACATTGCACAAATCATGTGCTAGAAGGAATAATATAAACATCATGCTTTTGCTTGATAATTTGGCAACTGCATTAACAACCCTTTCCTCTGCGAGCCATAATTGCTCTAATACATTGGAACATAACAAAAGACTGATGGGGAAGATAGAAGATCTATACCTGATATTGAAAAACAAGGGACAATTTAATTGTAGGTCTATGACGTCATTAGGCCTACCTTGTGTAATTTGCAATGTGAGGTTGTTTCTAATGATTTTCACAGTGTTATGAAAATATTTGAAGTTTTATAATGGCATCATTTTGCTTATAAATTTTACATTGTACAAATTGTATGTCAAATGTTGGTGAATTTTCAACCATTCTGTTCATTTTCTGTCTTCATTCTACAATGTACTTTCAAAAGTAAATTTGAATGTCATATTGATTTGCATATCAAATTGTATTTGAAGTGATGCCCTGTAACTGATATAGAAGCCATACATTGTATTTGAACATACATTTGCTTCTGACTATACATTTACATACTGTAGACGTACAAGATCACAGACATATAAAAATGTACAGTGTAAAGTATTACATAATCACCTTCCTCCATCTTATTTGTTTGATCTGCTCTATTTCTTGAAGCCAAACTGAACATTGTGTAATAGCATGGCATTTTAATTGAGATGAGGTTGTGTATCTAACTGGCGTGCCATTATTTTATGCTGGATTATGATAGTAGGGAGTTAGATTTCAGACTGTGTTACAAACGTACATTGTACATTGCATTGAAATAAAGATACCGTTACATATCACACTGTTGAGTTTATCTGTCAAGCAAAGAGAGCAACCAGGTCAGTGATTAAAAAATAATGGAAAAGCTCATCTGAAAAGGGATAGAAAGTGAGAGAGAGAAGAAGAAGAAGGAGAAGAAGAAGAGAAAAAAGGAAAGAGAGAAGGAGTAGAAAGATGACATTCTTACTTTACATTTTTTTCTGTACAAAATGTAAGTGCAAAGTGGAAATAATGAAATTACACAGGATGCCATCTTTGCTTCTGTATTGGGTCTATCAGAATTAATTGGATTTGCGATTCAAGGGAAAGCCGACTTTGATGTGGCCACTAATGCTTTCCTTTTTGGCGTGAGTGAGTTTAGTGCCCAGTCATTGTTGCTAGCTACATTATTCGATTAAGGCTATCGTAGGAATGCATTGATAATGGATGCATGGTCACCACTCATACTGAGTCATGAATTTACAGTACGTCTTAGGAGTCCATCTTGTTTAAAAATGCTGAATATTTCAAACCAATTTCGGTAGAATAATGATTCACATCTTGTGTACTGTATATCTGCCAAATTTATTACAAGCAAAAGACTTGTCTATCACAGCAACACCAAATAAATGGCAGTGGAATACCAAAAATGAGTCTCCACCAAATTTAATCTTACAGATCTGTGTTTTGTAACTGACTTTAGTATCTATTTTCATGTGTATTTTTTTTTTCCATTTAAACATGGACAAGTATCTAAAAAATTGATTTTAGATTACCAAAGACTGACTATTTGAGACAAGCACTTTCTACATGTCTTTCCCATCTGTCTATGACATTAGCATAATCTATCAGACAGAAACATTGCCATTAGGTAGTCTAAAGAAAAAATGGATGATGGATCTTTGAAAATGCACACAGTTATACTTGTAAAGACTTCTTCCTTTTGTATCACTCTTGAATTACTCAGTGACCGCAACATGCTGCAAGTCAATTGGGATAAATCTATCTACTTACACAAATCCTGTCATGTTGAGCCACATCTACCCCACTGCTCCGGTGGAGAAGGAAATGGCATCTTTCTTAGAAATGAATGCTGTGAGATAATCAGGTTTGAAGACCAGCCGGTGCTTGATATGAGTCATGCGCATTCCTTCTGCGCTTAGACAAGCATGGAAGCCGACACGCATCTAGATCTACCATACATTTGTGTGGTGTGCCAGTACAGGTGTACCACAGGGAGACAACCTCTATTGTGATCTATGCCGCTTCCCCTGAACAATGCAGATGACTCAGACATTCATTACATGTAGATACCACGAGATGGAGATGCTATCCTCAACTGTACATAGCCTGCCATTCAAAATCATATCTTGTGATGAAAGTAAAGTATGTTCATGTATGAGGTCATTAATAAATTGTATACTCTCAAAACTCGTGAGAGCTATTAAAAGTAAAATATTCAGAAGATATATCGATCATGAAACACAAAGGAAACTTGTTTATTTCATGAGGAATGGAACAAAGACGGTCTGTAATTTTATATACAGTGCGCACTTGGTTGTTGTGAAAACTATGCCTTTGCTAAAAGCGATATCACACCTTGATTTGACAACAGTCGATGATGCTGTGGATTTGTCTCCAGAAATACCTTTACTCCAAATTGTGAAGGAATAGCTTTGATGTTTAGTAGCAAACTGCAGATTCACACCACAGTAACTGTGCTTATCACATCAAGGTGTATTTAGTTGCTATTTAGCATGGTGGTCATTGTCAAGATTGCAATAAAGTGTGTTCCAAAATTGCCCTTCAGACTTCAGAGACCATTATCAAACTCTTTGCAGGGAAGTGTGAATAGTTTGGCTTTGTTTGGCATGGTCAGCTCAGTTTGTGCAAAGCTCCCAGACAAGAAGACAAAGGAATTAGCATAGCAAGCGGCCTCTCCTCTCTGTGTTTGTACACTCTCCAGCCAGCCTAGCGGTCACTTCACAGGAATGAGTGGTCAGTGCCACTCGAGCTGTAGAATTTATGCAGTGGACTGACCATCTTATGTCAATATTTCAGTACTTGTAGCCCAGAGCATTCATCTTCCTGTTCTTGATTGTTTTATCAGATGCACTCGGCATAATAGGTGTTCACAAAATCCCACAGTTTATCATATTCCCAATATTTTACAAGCCAGGTCAGCCATTTGCACTGATGAGATTGCTCACACATATCCAGTCATTATTTTCCTCACTCCACATGATAGAATTTCTCGTATTGCACACAAACGTTTGCAACATATTGTGAGCTGTCATTTGGTGAGCTATCATTTGGTGACCAGCTCAGCTGGAGAAGGGAAATCTTATTTGTCTACTCTTGAATGATGAACAAGAAAAAATCATAAGAATCATGAACATTGCAATGTTCTCCAGTAAGAATGAAGAGAAGCACAGTCATTGTACCATTATTTTTCTTCATCTTTTAGCACAGAACTTCTCTATATGTTACAAAATCAACATGACTTTTTTAAAAACTAATGATCACATGCTTTATCTGTTCTCTTTGTCATAATATGCCTGTCATAACCTCATTTTCTTTTCTTCCACAGCTGTCAGTATATGTCAGCCAACATTGGCTCTCCAGTTTACCCAGCAGCCCGAGAGTCTCACAGTGAATGAAGGAATGAACATTGTGCTGACCTGTGGTACAGACGAGACAGTAGGTGTGACATACACATGGTTATTAGATGGAAACACTTTACCGGCCGAGACCCGATTCTTTCCGGAAGGAGGCAACCTGAAAATCACTGGAGTACAGATGGAGGATGAAGGGGGCTACTCCTGCTCTGCAGCCACGCCTTCTGGGGATACTGCCACCAGCGAGACGGGGATGCTCATCGTTAATTGTAAGTTGATGTAGATTTTTGTGTGATCATGTGCGTGTCTAATTGTCATTATGTAAATTCTAATGTTAGACCCTCTTGTTTACAGGGATTTCTTCTTTCTGCAGGATTTTTGTTTTCCCTGGCACATTATAGGCCTACTGTCCAGGTACACGCCATATAATTGGCATGTGTACCGCACTTGATTATCTTTTTGTTGTTGTTTTATGCTTTTGTTACTGAGCTGTTGCTATGGTAATGGTAGTTCTTGTGTTCAAAGTGTGCTATACATTTGTTGAGACAGGGCTCAGCCCATTCCCCCCCCCCCCCCCCCAGAAATTAGCAGAGAAGAATCAAAGACAGACTTATCAAATCTATGTAGGGACACAGAATTTACAATCCACTCATTTTGAATGATACATTTCATATTTGTGGAGTGTTACAAAAGCATTGGTGGACCAAATAGGCCAGTTTGATGAAATCCCACTAGGCGATGTTTCATCTCACCATCCCTCTTGGGCAGAGCAGTTGGTTCACAGTGCCTCGTCAGTGTGAAGAAAAGAAGACTGAAGTAACATGGTAACCTGCGCACACAAGAATTTTGGACGGACGATGTGCGTTGCGTGAACTTCAAACTTTGAGAAATATCAAGTGAGCCAGCCATCCACGGGCATTGCCTGCAGTCTGCAAATAACCAAATATTGCAGAGGATGAAACGGAAAGATTTCCTCTAATTAAAATCAATACCAGTAGACTTTCTTCTGAATTATTCAGTGTCACTCGAGTCAATACCCATAGCCGGAGAGCCTGTCGATTAATTTGGAAACTGGATTGTGTTTTGGAAGATGAGACGAAGGATGCGTTCTTTGGTTAGCATGGGACTGGGAAGAAAAGACATTCAATGAGGCCTATCTTTCAAGCCGAAAAATATATTTCATTGCCTCTAGATTGTGCAAATAGCCAGCAGGGAGAACAGGCCCATGCTTTCTTAATCTATTGATTGCCCCATGTCTTAATACATTTTTGGGATGGGATGGAATTACAGGGCACCGAAGGGGGAGGGTCGCTTCTCTCTCGTCTCAGGTAGACCAGAATGAATTCATAACTTCCCCAAAATGACATCAGTGGCCGGAGGTACATGTTTACTCAGTGACTGCAGCATTTTCTCCTCTCCCCCTCCCCAAATATTACTACGGCACTTGCTAGCTGTCTCTGTCTTTGACAGCACTGAAAAAGCTCCCTCCCAAGCATGATTGAGGAATTGCTAGAGGAGCATGGTTGACCAAAATTGGCAATTTTTCTTATGGCATCGACTGCTCCAGAAACAGTTGTCTAGCCACATTGATTTATAATATGTTGCAGACATGTAAATTGAATACAATGTATTGAATTTTTCGAGCAGTTCTAGTTGTTGAGGGACCTGTTTAGTAAAGCTCAGTGTTAATCCAGGTGGATACATCCTCACTAATTATATACTACAAATGATATGAGAGAAAACCAGAATACAAGTTTAGAAATGATATGCCACTTTTAAAGATACCACTAACTGTTGACTCTAAGTCATAAATCATCCCAGAGGTGTATGGGAAGCACAAGCTCCATGTAGTTTGGGGAATAAACAAAATGGACTTTAACAAAAATGAATAGAAATAAAAATAAAGAATTTAATTAATCCCAAAGCTGGACAACATATTTTGTCAATTTTACAGCTCCATGTGATTGTGAAGCGAATTGGTAAACTTGCATTCACGCTTGAATGAAGAGGCAATCCTGCTACCCTGATGGGATGAATTGAAAGAAAATCAGAGCAGTGATGAGAGCAAGAATAATTGCAATGCAATATCATGCACAGCATTTATATGTTACTTAGTAACCCTAAACAGTATTTTATGGACTTATGAAGTATTTCCTTATCCTCGAATGATTTATAACTCTTCTCTGAAGGGAAAAATGGGTAAGACAAGAATGAAAAACAGGGTAAGTAATAATGAAGAGGGAAAACAGTGGGATATTCACAGGCAAACTTCTGCCATTGAACTGTTCAAAAGTTACCAGTGCTGTAATCGGGATTGGTAAAATTTAAACAATGTAACAATGAAATCAGATAGACCATGTACATATAAAAAACTAGCAGTGAAACACTATGATGATCAGTAACCATGCAGTACCAGCAACCTATATTTTTTCTTTAAGGGAAAACCTTCTATCAGTAAATAAAGAAACTAGCATGGTCCATTCATTAAGATAAAATGAAATACTCTGCGTGGATTTGTGAATGCCTTTGATTTTGAAGTACTTCCGAAGAAGACCGAAGTGCAGGATCAAAGGTCATGTTTGTTGGCACATACACAAAGCAAGAAGTGCAAACCGCCAGGTTGACTGAGCATTAGCTTGTGCTCCAGTTCTTGGCAGTGTGATGTACCTCGTCGTAATGTTCATGGAGCATTATAGTGCAAAATGTCTTAACCAACTTCAAGTCCCTCGTCTGGAATTCTCAAAGGAGATAACACTGCAAGAAGCCAGTGTATTTATCAACGCTGTGAAATTAAAGCAAGATGTTTAAACAGTGTAGAAAAATCATTCTAAAGTAATTTCAAAATTCATGATCATCCAATGCCATTTAATAGTATGATGTTCCATGGTACATGTACCTCTAAAGAGTCTTGTGGATTACAAATTCAGTTCCTTTCAATTCAGTTCCATTCAATAAATACCTTATGACTTTGATATCACTAATGCAAAGCTCCACATTTAATTTTTAATAATTACATGTAGTGTAATGTCACATTCTTCAAGAAAAGGGAAACTCTTTTTGTTCAAGTCAAAGAAAAGTAATATTTTGGTTATAATAGACTTGAGAAAACATAGAGAGGGTGCATGACAGAGATATCATTGTTTTATAACAAGGGTCCCTGTCGGTCCCTGTCAAATTTTACTTTTACTTTTGTTCTGATCTCTCACCAATTTTGGTAAATTTTTACTTAAAATGCCTTTCTCTCTGAGAACAAGAAACTCTTCTAAGAACTTATTGAATGTGGAATAAGTCTAGCAGGTACAACGTATACTTGTTGATACATGTATATTTTGTCTTTTGGTGGACCTGCAACTTTCTTTCATTTTGTCTTTTGTGGGTATCATTTTTTCAAGATTTGCATAGCTATTGATTAGTTGTAATGACCACCAAAAAAAAAAAAAAAGACAAAAATCCATGAAAGGCCTCCAAATTGAGGCAGTAGGCCTACATGTAAATTTGTTCACTCCCAACAACAACAATATTAACAAAGTGACTCAAAACACATCATGACACCAGCCTTCTTGGACATGGAAGAAAAGAAACACTTACATGTAACTTCAAATAATGAATGCTGTTAGACAGGAGCTGGATTTATTAAGTGTCCAGTTAGTAGCTCCATGGTCCAATCAATACTGCTGATATGGTACAGTAGTACAGTTAACGTTTGTTTTTCATGCTGCTTTCTCCATTTCAAGTCGTACTACTTACATCTTGTGTTAGCAATTGATTTTTGTGAAATGTATATTTGTGCCTGTCATGGTGCCTTTGTCTCTTGGTGATGCCGTTGAAAAGGGGGCAATTCATGCACACCATCTCCATTGGTGATAAACTGGATAGGAATTAGCTGGGTCGAGGAATGTATGTTTGTAACCATCCCTGTCTCCTTGTCAGCATCTCACAAGCCAGCAACTATTTATCATTCTAATGTTTGTGGTCCCAGAGGGTCACAACTGTCACAGCTCACAAATCAAATGGCCTGGCCTAAAACCCATTTGGAAGACATGATCTGATTTAAGATGTCACTTGCCTTTCTCCATTTTAGGAAAAAGAAGGGGGGGGGGGTAGGTTGAAGGAGGGGAGCAAGTAAGGAGAGAATGTGGAGTACAAGGTACTGAAAATTTTGACCTTTAGTGATCTCTCTCATCTGCTCCATTCCTCATGAAGATATGATATTCCAGTTGCTTGAGTTTTGCTCTGAAAATATGTGTTGGTTGCTAAAAATATGCCTCTACATTTATGGAATGTTGTGGAGTTTGCCGTAAAAAGTGAGAATGTTCACTTTGTCCCTTCACTTGTCCATTCAGTTCATGACTCAGTAGAGAGGTGTTACCTGAGATTGACTTCCATTGTGTGACTATGCCATTGTAAGTCACACAGTCACGTCTTTGATTCCATTTATTACAGTGTAAATTAACCCATTGAGGACAAGTCCCGAGTACATTCTCTGGCAAGTGTCTTTGGGAAATGCATGTTGTAGCAAAATCAGCCCATCCTTAATGGGTTTTTAAGCATCAGTAGTTGGATGAGAGGGATGGTGATTTTTGATGATTCTTTGTAGCTGTTTCTGAAGTTCAGCCATAAGTCTCTTGGGTCTTTCCATTACTTCAGAAGAAATCTGAGCCACAGTGATAATTACATCGTCTCTGCACATTCATTCTTCCAGCTCTCTGCCTCCTTGCGTTCTGAGAAATTTGGCCTTCCAACTCAGTGGGGTTGGACATTAACCACTTGGTATTTGTCCCACATAATTTTGGCAAGGACTGTTGAGAACTTCCATGTATAGGCCTAATGAATTGTGAGCCCAACTGTCACAACCTTGAAAGCTAATCGGTAACTCCCATCTTTGCATTCACTGTGCCAGTGAGACTTTTACCACCCTTTGTTCACTTGACAAGGCATTGTGATTGTCTTCAGTATCTAAGGATGCTGTACCGACAGAGAAGCCTTACAGCGCTGCTGAGAGGCTTAGTAGGACAGGAGGATGCATCGTTACAGTGTTTGAAGGAGATAGTTGATAGCATGTGTAGTAATCTTGGTGAAGATGATGCCTCCATTTTTTGGGGGGATTGGTCAGTCTGGATGAAGGCTAACAGTAGAAGTGATCATCTGATGCCCTGTGCTAGACCTTGGCATGAAGACACATAAACAAGCGTCCATAACAGACAAGGGGAGGAGGCAGTTGGGGGCGGAGAAGTATCTTGTCAGGTTGGAATGGATAATGGATGACCCTGTGCCAACCTCCTGTTTATAGCTGTAAGCTCCTCCAGGAGAGTGAGATTTCACATTTTCTTCTTGACCAGCTCCAAAGGGGGGGGGGGGGGGGGGGGGGTGATGCTCACTATCAGAGCTGGGGTCAATTTCATATTTGTTAGTGACAGATACATTCTTCCATTCTTTCCCCAAATTGTCTTTGTGTATTCACAACCAAGGTTGCTTTATGGGAAGGTGCCTCTGTGATACATGTAGGCCTATGTTAAAACAAAATGGTAGGTTTATGCTGAATCTTCAGTGGCAACATCTGAAAAAAAAAAACAGAGAAAAAAAAACCAACAAAATGGCTTGTAAAATCTTACAAAAAGGCATTCTGTTTATTTAATGAACACTGGTTTTCTTTGTTTTTGTTGTAGTAGTAGATCAAAGCTGATGTATGATAGAAAAGGAAAGCACATAGTAAGGTTTTAGGTCTGTTTATCTTTGGGAGCAGTGATTTAAAAAAAAGATGTTAAAGATACAGTCTAATCACATTTGATGCAAATGTGTAGGTCTGGTTTAGTCTGGAAACATTTTTATCATAACTATTGTTCACATTTTGTGTATTTAACAACTCTTAACATCGATTATACAGATTAAAATGTTTACAGTGGTTGTTTCTATCTCTAACTCACAATTTAGAAGTATTCTAAAGCACTAAAGCTGTGTTTTTGTTTCATCTGCAAATGGTAAATTATAAATGCCTTTTAGTCAAGTACATTGTAGATGCCTTTCAGAAGGAAATCCTTGTTTGAATTCACATCCCCTTACACCCAGGGAGACGCAGGAGCCATGCTGTTGGTGCGAGCGGTTTGATTAACTGTCGTCATACCCCCACACATGCCGATTAGCGAGCCGCTTTTCATTTCAATTATCATTCCGGCGCGGTGAATTGTTTCGCAGATGAAGTAGGGGATTGTGCATGACAGCTCTTCTCAGATTCAGACACAAGCCACAAGGAAGGCTAGTGTTGCCACTATTATAGAAACCATGGTTGCAAATCCCCATGAGCAGTAAATCTAATGCCCAAGATGCTATGTGAGCATGCTGTGGGAGATGGTGTGGTTCTACTAGGCATCTGCAGTGTTCTTGCATTTGTGAGACAATGAAAACAGTAGATTTGATGCCGAAATTTGCACAAACTGCAAGATGTTATTAACAATTGCCAGGTGACCCTCATTGTATTTTACACCTTACAGGTTCAACTTATTTACTTTCATGGTGCTACTCAAAGACAATGTTTAATGAAGTTTTCATGAGTGGTACCATAGTCAATCCCCCCCCCCCATTAAAAAGAAACAAAAGAGAGAAAAAAAAATCTTATTACTGGAGCTGGACTGGAGATGTAGACTACATGAGCTACAAGGAGCTCTCACCTTTTTTTTTCCCACACAGACATTGGTCTGTTCTTGTTAGGGAGCTATCAATCAACAGAGCATGTCAGTTTGTGAAATAATTTCCATTAATGTCTGTCTCTCAGGTGGAGAAGGTGGTTTGACATATGAATGAAAGGCAAGGTACTGGTCAAGTGGTAGAAAAGAGATTGTACATTGTACCCTACTGCACAATGCAAAATCATTCTAGTTAGGATGAGATGGGGTAAGGATGCATGATATCAGGAAGAAAAGTGGGATGTGTATTGTAAAACCAGAAATATTCTCATGCATTTCAATTTTGAGAATTTTGTGAAAGCCAAGATTCACAAAATTAAAATGCACCCAAAAGTTCTTGTCTGCACTATGCATTGAATGCCAGTGGCAATTCATGAAAATTTCACACCACAAAAATACCTTCTTTTCAGAATGTCATCCATTTTACTGTGCTGCGCAGTTTTTGTTTTGGATGGTTTGGTTTACCAAATTACTGTTCGTATTAAAGTCATACAAATGTGTGTGTGTGATTGATTCTGGTGTGAATTAAGCAAATTAAATAAACAGGCGAGGAAAGAAGCTGCTTGTAGAAGGTGTTCTCAATTCTGCACCTGCCAAATTCTTTGCTTGGTTTGAAGTGAATTACAGCAAAATCAAATTGACACATGATTGATTATCAGCCTCAGAATGGCACACATCCACATACAAATGTAGTGTACTTTATACCAGGAGCTATTCTCACTACAGACTAGTCATCATAGCATTTGTTTCTTCTATTTATTTAACACAAACCCAGTATTTTTTTTAGGCTTTATTCTTGCAGTTGTTACAGATGAGGAAACAAGAATTCATCACTTATGACTTTCCGAGTCCATTTTGTTTTACAGTTACAGATTTTTAATTCATTTCATTTTTTCCCCTGATATCATAAGTATGACAGCAGGGCTATGATCATAGCTTGGGGATATTTGTTGTGATTCTATTGCCATGGCAACCAACGTGTGGTGAAAGCCATGCACCATCCTATCTCTGCAGCATCTTCAAGTGGGGCATGAAATGTGGACTGACAGTCATTTGGGCATCACGGCTCATTAACCCTTTTACTGCAGTAGACTCCAGCGAGACAAGGTGCCATTACTTTGGGATTCAACAGGCGAGAGATCTACCAATTCTCCCCCAGGAGTGATCCCAATGACTATTAAGGCCTTTGCTAATCTCATCAAGCTATGGTAGGCTGACTTTGTATTTGACAGGTTTTTTCTCTTTTTTTTTCTGTTGTTTACTCAGATTTATGTGCACTTTCTTTATAAGAGCCAGAATCAACAGTTAATGAAGAGTGGCATGATCCGATGCACAGTGAAGCCAGAGTAACACATTAATACTTTATCCCCCATCCTTTCATCAGCTCAAAATCAATTTAGCTACTGTATAAATGCTTGTAAATGGTGGAGATATTTAATACATTATAAAGATGATAGTACAGGTACTTGTCTAGCGACACAATTAATCATGGCATAATTGTTAAAAATCAAGTGTGAGTGCTTCATACTAGATTCTGATTGGTTGGAAGTCTATTCATATTTAATAGATTGTCACTTTTGATTTAAAGTTATGATGTTATGTTGAACAGGGTATGTTTTCTTTGATAGAATTAGGATTATTAGAATGATGTGGCACAGCGATAGATTTTTTTTTTTTTTGGTATGCCCATGTGGTGGCAGAAGTACAAGCCAATATTGATGCTTTACATGAAGTTACTATATTTGCAGAAAACTTTTGAAAACTTATGAAGCTTTATTTCAACCGATTGTTACAGAATGTGGTTCAAGTACCTTGAATATATGTACTTATCATCAGACGGGTAGAATATCCTGTCTTTAGGTTAGTCACTGCTTCTTAAAATAGTGATGAAGGAGGAAAGAAGATTTGGATAGAATAACCAATCTTCAAAGGAACTAATGTGTCTGCCCCACACAACAAGCCAGCCATAGGAACAGCAGTAGATAGATTGTTTCCAGTTTTCACAAATGCAAGCTGTTTCAAAGTCTAGAGTTATGGTATTTGATTATTTTGTCTCATTTTGATTTTTTTAAAGTCAAATTTATAGTTAATTTTGCTGGAATTTTTTCTTTTAATAATGATTAAAAATACATAAAAAAAAAACATCATGCACCGTGCTTCTCATTATTTGATGGTAGTTCAGAAAAGGCATTTATAGAAATAAAACATGGTCAACAACAGCTGCTTCTGCCTTTTGGGATCCCTTTGTTGTAGAATGTTATTGGTATTTTTGTCGTAAGAGTTATAGTGCATTTTTCCTGCAGTGCATCTCATGATTGTGATCTTTACAAGTTGATTTCTTCTGCGCTCAATCTTTTTTGCATCAATAAAAATGTTGGTGTTTCTTCTCACTTCATTCAACTAGTTATTGTGATGAATTGTGGCGCCTCAATTCTGCATGCATCTGTAATGCATACCACATGATGATTGATCCTGTAATCACTATGATGGTGTCAGGTTGACATCTTCCATGCATACATAAAATTTGTTTTGATTATGATACGAAGCCTGGTATTTATAGTCTTTTAGGGCATTTTTATATTCATGATCTCAATGTATCATCCTTCTTTTTTTTTCTACTTTATGAATTGTCATCTTTGTAACAATCTCGGTCAAAGACTGCTACTTGGTGCCCCCTCCCAAAATCGAACCTGTACAATGTATCAGACTGTGATATATGAAAAAGCAAATGAGCATAGTTACATTTGACTGTGTAGTGGCGATTGGAGCATTTTCGTGCAATCTGCACAATGTACTGTTTCACAGAGGTTTTTTTTTTTTGGGGGGGGGGGGAGGTTTGAGTGATTGAAATTCATCTGGTTGAAACTCCTCTGGTGGGGATGTTAGCACAAAGAAAAATCATTGATTTATACATTATTTCTGCCAAGTTGATATTTGTGCAGATTTTGTTGTGCTGCATACTGGCTAAAATCATCCCAGACAAAGGATCATGCCTAACATGTGTTGGCAGACTTTGATGGGTGTCGGCTGTGGTGTCAGTTAAGTTCACCGATCATGTTCGGCCCTCCGCGGTCCCACATGGTTTCCCCATCCCAAACATTCCCCCCTTTGCACAAACAGGAGATTTCTCTTCCCTGGGTCGGTCACGACTGGGTCTCTCCTCCGGTTCGCGCAGACAGATCCGATTAGGGAGTTTGAAATTTGTTCCCTTTGTCAAGACGTATGTAATTCCCAGCCCCTTCCATCAAGTCCTAATGTAACGTTCACTCCCACTTCTCACTGCTTAATTTGCAGGGGTTTTTATGGGGGCAAGCAAACGAACGAGCATCTGCTTGTTGGAAAAGAAATCTTCATCCAGCAGTCCCACATTGAATAGCATGTGCATGCATGGTCTCATTTTGCTGTGTTCCAAGACTTGATTCCAGGATGTCGCCCATATTGCAACCCTCAGCTCATCCTGGGACAAAATCAGTTACATGATATTGACTGAAATTATATTCCCATGTACTGTAGAGCAAATTTTTGAGATAAGTGGATTGAAATTTTTTCTCTATACATGTACAATGTATATTGATGAGATGGTGTAGTTTTGGTTGAGACGGTGGATTCAGATTCTAATTACAAGATAATTAGATACCACTTCAATGAAATATTAAAGGGCATACAATTCTGAGAGGAACTAAAAGTTCACTTGATGAAAATCAGTTATGAAATGGTTGAGATATCCAAAAACGAAGTGAAATAAAGTTTTTCTAATAAAAGATGGGACCCACCCTTTATTAGGACCTCTTTGGTTTTTAAATATCTCAGCCATTTCAAAACCAGTTTTCATCAAATAAACTTTTAATTCCTCTTAGAATTGCATGCTCCTTTAAATGGTTTCCAATTATCTCGCAAAATCCCCATCTCAACCAAAACTATGCCATCCCTTTAAATGAATTGGATGCACTCCATGGCTCTGTGTGCTACATCGTAGCCTACATTTTTGTGATATTGACCACATCAAATGATATGTAGACGTTCTTTGGATATACGCATTGAATTGCTGAACATTATGTGAATGGCATTTTTTTATGTGTCTCTCAATAATAATATGAAGTTTTATTAATTGTAGGGCAACTGAAAGTGCAAAGCCAAGCAGTCAGTTTCTGAGGAAGAATGAAATGATATTATTTGTGATATGAAGGGAAGATAGCTTTCAAAAGTATGCCAGGTCTTGATTGATAGAAGAAGCATGTGCTGCGTTAAATCACTCCGTCATAGCCGAGGGATTTCCTCATCCGAGCCGCCTTCAGCCTGCGCATTCCAAGAGCTTCCCCGGTAGATGTCTGTTCCTCTCCAAGATGGTCGGTCGGCTCACCTATCCTGTATGCTTGAGCATCCCCGTTTTCAAATCGCTGAAGAAAAAAACTTTTTAAGATAAGGATCTCTAGAGGAGAGATCGGATGGTCGTGGGCCAGGCTGTTTGTTTATAGCATTCTCAATGCTAACTGGCAAATGAGATGCATGTTGGAAATTTGTGCATGTTTATGTATACTCTGGTTTGTAGCATCACAGCAATGTTGGATTGCCCCTAAAAATTACAAATATTGAGTGTGACTAAAAAATATATATCTTGAAGAAATAAGTCGTCACAATGTAAAATTATGTTGGGTGTGTTTGTACAGATGTGATTACAGCCGATTGCTTCATTCTCTTTTAATAAGATACATACAAGGGTACATGTACTGTTAGTGTTACCATGGACCTACTTGTAGGTCCATGGTGTTAATACAACCAAATGTGAATACTATAGTATTTCATTTTTACATAGATCTCTCAAAGAGAGTCCACACAATACACAAATGATGAGGCCTACTCATTCTTTTACACATTTTCCCCTTGTTTTAATCTTTGATGGAACATCTGAAATGCATGAGGCTTTTCAATTTGTCAGGATTCATAAAGGTATTCCATTGCGATTGGAGCAATTTGATGCTGATAGTCCCATGATCTGTTTGATGATATGAGGTATTTGCCTTCAAGACTGTGCAGTATATTTACCTGGGGAAATGCCACCAGGGAAGCAACTGAAGAATTGAATATCTCCTAAATGGAGAAGAAGAAAGTCATGACCTTTACTCTGTGTCTGCCCACTGAGGAGAACTCTCCGTTCAAGTGTAATATCCTGTTGCACTAAACTTCACCATTCAAGGCAAATATGATTTGGGCCCCCACGGGAGCAATAACACTCACCACGTTGCTATAAATCACACACCTAGGTGCATTTTATTGCTCTCTCTCTCACTCTCTCTCACTCTCTGTTCTTCCCCTCCCCCACTCCCCCCCCCCCCCAAACATAAAATATGTCGCTTGACAGGAACATTGTACTCTTGAAAGGCACATGGAAGCCTAGGGTGGTGGACTTCACACAGCTTCATTCATCCCTTCTTCTTAATGTGCATATAATGCCATTTGACCTCCGATGACTTGGTTCCTATTGTTTGTATCCCAAGAGATGAGCAAGCCCCCCCCCCCCCCCTTCACCATAGAGGTTATTCAGAATACATGCTGGGTTTTGATTTGAGACTATTAAAGTGATTATATAGTAAATAGAGTGCACACACACACAAATAAAAATAGTATTCAAATGAAACTAGAATAAAGAAATACACCAGATTGATTTACTGAGAGATAAGAATATCTCCATCTGTCTTTGTTCAAATGTTAAAGGGACTGTACAGTACTGGTTGAGGTGGGGATTCATATTAAAGGGACTGTACAGTACTGGTTGAGGTGGGGATTCATATTTTGAACATTCCTAAGTAAGATAATGAGAAACCTCTTATGAAATATTATGAAAGAGCATGTAATTTTAAGAAGGATTCAATGTTTACTTGATGAAAATTGGTTTTCAAATGGCTGAGATATCCAAAAAAGTGATAATAATAAAAGGCGACAGGCCACGCCGTTTATTAGGATCTCTTTGTTTCACCTTGTTTCACCTTGTTTTTGGATATATCTCAGCCATTTCAAAACTGATTTTCATCGAATAAACTTTTGATACCCCTTAAATTGCATGCACATTGACATCTCATAGAATGGTTTATGAATATCTCTCAAAACGTTAAATGCTAAATTCTCACCTCGACCAGAACTGTACACACCCTTTAAGTATTCAGTTGTCCTGCAATACATTTTGAAGCATCTTCATGTTCCCAAGACCTAGTCAATTTCAAAACTTGGTGTGGAATGTTCATCACAATCCAGGGCCCTTTTGCGTAAAAGTTGAGATCAGACATAAATCAGAAAATCAAATGCAAGTCTCTGAATACTCAACTTTGATTGATATACCTGACTTATGTTAGATTTGCTTGTATTTTTATGTAGTAGAGCCCAGGATTTTTTTAAATATATCATAGTAGACAAGGTAAATAAGAAACGTCGTGAAGTATGTTTCTGCATGTCCTATGTCACAACAATATAGTGTATCATGAAATTATTTACATCTGTCTTTAGCAATAAAGCGTCCTTATTCTATACATGGAGCTTTGTAGCTCCATGTTCTGTAGACAAGGCATCTTGCTTAATACTGAATAGACAAAAAAAGCATCATTAATATTTACAGTTGAATATAGCCATGCCTTGCAACATGAGACAAACCTCATCTTGAAAGCAGTGGCCCTCAATGGAAGATAGATTAAAAGCGATTGACAAGTACAACTGCAAGTGAACAAAGGAGCAGTACCATTTCAGCTATTTTTAGTTTATGACAATATTTATGAAGTTCAAGGTCTCAGTGTCATAATGTTATTGTTTGTGTGACAAATAATACCCTTTTAGTATCATAAGTCTTAACTAGAAGACAACTGTCATATTTAAAGGCAATACAGAGAAATTTTAGCAATGCTTTAGTAACTGCATTTCTAGGTTTTAGGTCCTATACCCAAACTGAAGTTAATTAAGCTTGGAGTTAATATACTAAATGCCAGGAGGCACAAATGTTCAAAGGCTCATGCTTTAAAAGAGAAATTCTTTAGCATTTCGCTTGAAATACAAAAATACAAAAAAAAAAATGAATACAAAAATAAAAGGGTGCAAATCTTTTTTTTTCTGTGTAATATGTAATGATATTCTATCTCTTTAATACACATGTGTAACATTCACTTTACCTGAGTAAGAGTAGAAAAAAAAAATACTCACAAACATTTACATTTCTACAATAATTCATTCTGTGTTGAGAACTGTGAACTTGTTGCATTCTTGTTTTACAGCTGAGTAGGTCTGTACAAAGCACAGGTAACATGAGTTATAAGGTCATTGAACTCAGTGACCTTCACATGTAGAAATCATCCTTTGGTGTTGATATATATTTTTTTTTGACACTGCTTTTCTTATTCATTCTGTTTTGTTTTACTTTTTTTTTGTCATTAAAGACTGTTCCATTATACTGCTCAAGGTTTAGCAACCTTACATGAGCTATAACTGTGATGTCAAGAAAACAAAATTGTATTGATTTACCCGTTGGAAGCAAAGATCAGATTTTTATGGAGGAATTGTTTGCCTCTGTGCAACATTTTCGACTCTATGCATCCCAGGCGTGATGTAAATAGAAGCAAAGATCAGTATTTTTATGGTCAGGTACAGGGGTCATTGCTTGTGGCCTTTGGAACATTTTTTTTCCAACCTTTTTTCCCTCGTGGTTCAACCATCCGTGAGGTGAAGCTGGAATGTCCTGCCTCATCCTGGAGCTTACAGCTAGATTTAGTCGCAGTCAGTGAGAGTTGTGCTCGTCACCCCAATGCGCCGGGCTCTTTGAAATCCACTGCGCTTCTCTCTCGAGCCTGTGATTTTGTTATCAAGTTTACGCGAACGAGGCATACCAGTGTCCCGCTGTGCGATTACTTCCATTTGTCACGATAGGGTAGAGCACCAGTCTGAAATTCTTCAAGTTTATCCAGTATGCCGTTTGTTCCCTTGCCCCCCCCCCCTTTTTTTTTAATCACTAGGGTCAGACTTGTGGTTTTTGCACCTGTGCTAGGGAGAAACTTGACAGTAACAGGCTCTATTTGGTTGCATTGGTTTAAAAACAACCAACAACACACCAACAACCCAGAATAAATATGCATAGGGGTTAGTTTGAGTTTCAGACTACTGGGTACTCTCAGTGATGCTTCCCTCAGGAAAGATGAATAAACAGATACAGTGTTTGAGCTCTACGTAAATTGTGCTTTGATACGTAGTGTGTGAATATCTCAATGTCTGGATGATTCTCTGCACATTCTGGAACAGGTCAAGAGAATGGGCCTATAGGGCCAGTGATGGAATGGGGCCAGTGATGGAAAAGGGCTAGTGATGGAATAAGGGCTAGTGATGTGATTATGGCCTGTAAAGTATAAATTTTCACCCCAAATACCACAGCATTTTTTGATGTAATTTGAGTTGTATTCAATGTCTTTGCTTTCACAAAATACTGTTTGATAAATCGTGGTATTTTGCCATAAATGAAAATGCACAGGTACCTACCTTCACGAATGCAATGAAGTAATGTCATGTGTCCTGGCACTGATGTGTGTTATCGACAGAGCAAGTATCGATTCCGCAGCCTGGGATATTCATGGCAGTGGTGACATATTCCCCCAGCTGCGTGGTGGATGGAAAATATTCTCATGGATGGATTTTTTTCTTTTAATATTCATACATGTAGAGCAGCTTCCTTTCATGAAGCATTCCTTTTTGGGCACATCTTGTACTGAAGTAGCATCATGGGTTAGTTTAACTTTTGGGCTCCAAGATGAATTCCCTACAGGACATTTTCTTCTTTTTTGTTGTTGACAGATTCGCTATATTTGAATATCATGTAAATGTATAAAATTTACTCACTTTCTCACTCTCTCTGTCTCCTTTGATGCATTCCAGTTTTGAGAAGCTCTGCAGATTCTCTTGTTTGTAATGTGATCTTGTGGTATTTTGCTCTTTTGAAGGAGGAAGAATTTCTTTGACCACAGGGGTGTCACGTAATAATAAAGGAAAGACAAAGCAATACAGAAATTTTAGCGAAATCAGACTGATCAAAAAAATAATAAGTTCTAACACCTTCAGTGACAGTAATAAAAGTCTGCCTGGGTTTTATTTGGGCTTCAACTCATTAGAGCAATGCCTGGAAAGGCTAAGGAGATGTATAAATAGAAGTATACTGGTTTAGCCTGATTTGATTTTATTTGACCTCGTAAAAGGGTTAGAGGCAGGTGCCTTGACAAAGGCATTTGTACTTCTCCTTGGCTAGAATGGGTCACTTCTCCTCTCTATCCAGACGGACCCTGTTCGACAGAGTTCAGACGTGTCGGGTTTCTAGCAGCCAGAAAGCATCTTTTGTGACCTTCCTCTCCACATCAAGATGGAGTGATACTGCTGAGAATGATGGAGCATCTGACTAGGTCAATAAAAGTGCAGCAAAAATATTTTAAAGATTCCTTTGATATTCCACTTATAGGGGAAGAATGTACATGTACATGTACAATCTGTAAGGATGAAACCTTTGGAAAATATATGGGTGTTTTGATTTCTCTACATGCATTCTTTTTTCTTTTGCAGACCCCCCTCCCCCCCCCCCCCAAAAAAAAAGGGGGGAGGGGTATCTTTGGACCCCCAAAAGTGGTTTGTGTGTGTGTGTGTGTGTGTGTGCATGTGCATGTGCATGTGCGTGTGTGTAGCCCCGAGCCCCCACTTTCCACAATTTACATTGATTCTACAGATTTGCCAAGTTTGTGTTTATAGGCATGCATCTAAAATGGAAACATGGAATATTTTTGTTTGCAATGCAAGTGGTCGATCTTCACTACAAAAATGTGTGATCATGTACATGTCTGGTACTGATAGGCCTTGAAGATGTATTGAAAATATCCTTAGAGCCAATGTTAGTCTTGTGTGTCAGGAAAACCAGAATAGGAAAGTCTGGAGCAGCCCAAATTTGTGTTCTCTATTAAAGGTGTGTCTTTAAAGGTGTTATGATTTATGTTACCTGGAGACATTATGTTAAGTCAAACAAGATTTTGCACTGTGGTGTTGATAGCAACATTGCACTTTCATCTTGCAATTGTCATAGAGTCTGCATTGTGCCTGGATTGTCGGTCGTGTTTATACAATGGGTGAATTCTGTGCTATTGGTATCGTCACTCTCATCATTCAGCAGTGTTTATCTTTGCCCATCTTTGTCTGTGACCGAACGTTGTCGAAGAGACAGCACGGCTTTGTTTGAAGGCATCTTTCTGGGTCCATCTGCTATTTACCCTGTCTCTCTCTGTCTGCTCTATGTTATCATTACTGTCTCTGATCCCCTATGTGTGCGTGAGTGAGGGAGAGAGTACAAATGTCTGGGACCTCTTTAGTCTCATACAAGGCTTCCGCGGAAAACATTGATGCATGCCGGGTGCAAAGTCATATGTTTAATTCAAATCTTTACATTTGGCGTTGGTTATGGTACATCTGTAGCCTATCCTGTGATATTTTATCAGACATTTTTGGTGCATGAATTGATATAACCTTCGTGCTGTCTGCTTTTCTTATTGTTGAAAGGGGTGACAAAGTGTTACAGCCTTGAACTCGAGACTAGACCATATTGTCCAGTTGTACCATCGAACAATTCAAGCATCTCGTCATTAGACACCAATTATCACCATGGGGATGGTCGTTCCCCGAATATTGAAACTAATTGGGGGTGATCAAGGCATCATTAGACAGTGATAGAAATTCCGCGTGAGATCTCGTTGGTGTGATGTCCGTTTGAACGTCTAGCTGTGAATGAAATCAGAGATGGCCCATCCAGCCTCATGTGTCTACTTCATGGTGGATCATATTTAATTAGATTGTTCATAATTGAATGATAGTGGGGGACACAGAAATACCGGCTCTTGTGCAAGAGAAGTTCATGCACTTTAAAGGTAGTAACTAACCTTCCTGTGCAAATCACTGTGAATGTAGAAATAGGATACTAGTATTAAAAATACATATTGTACCTTTAATATCAGTCTAATATTTTTTGATTTTTTTTAGGTTTGATTATTTAAAATCCACTTCAGATACAATGCTAAACCATTTTTTCCCTACATTATCATTAGAGATAGGTCAAGTATCACCATTTTTATTGTGAGGTATTATTTGGCTCTGGAGTCACATCAAGTGAAGTAAATATATCATGTCTTAATCTTTACAGCATCACACATCCAGTTGTAATGTGATATCTATTATTTGCTATACATGTAGAAAGAAGATTATTTTGCCTACAAGGTTTCTTGAAAATGTGATTGATGTTTGATGAAAATTAATGCTAGAAAAAAAAAAGATCTGATAATTCTTCAGGAAATGTTTTGGTTAATACTGTTCTAGCACTATCTGTCATCTTCCGATGAAATATGGTAGAAATGAGTGTGCCAAAACTTCTGCATTTAGTAAATGAAACCAACGAAAATAAATACATTGTAGGTCATATATCTGGAAGATGTATGCCTTGTCATACAAACAGTATGCAGGCTTGAAATGGAATTGATTGAGTCAGAATTATGTGGCGTAGTCCTCCTGCAGCAAAGTTTAATTCAAGAGGATTTACCTGATGCAGTCTTCAAGATTAATTGCTTCATTACGCCACTTAATTTGTGAAAGGAAAAAGGGGAGTGTGAGTCAGTCTCCTGGAATGAATCTTTGATATCGGGCTTTGTAAGCGATTATGAATACCTGAGTTCGTACTTTTCCTGCGATGACACATCCAATATGGCGTGGTGCTGTCAATATATGTGGATGTGGTCACCACTTCTCTCCGATGGAAATCTTAATGATGTTAATGGTGTAAATTGTATTTTATGTCTGAAAATACAGGAGTGTACATGTTGTATAACAATAAGATATCACACCGTAAGAAAGTAGGCCTATTATTTGTGCAATGAAATTGGTTTCTTACAATATGATATTTCTGCATACGATTTACACCATGTGCATAATGCCTTTCTCGTAATTAGTGACAAGAATACCGTGACACATATGTTGTCTCCTAAACAGATAAATGGAACAAACAAGATTAGCTTTTGACAAAATTACAGAGTATTGATTAGATTTAAGAGTAGCTATAGTACTGTTCAAGCAAGTTCATTGACTGTAATTGAATTAAGGGCATCTATTTGCAGTCAATAGGCACTGCTTTGAAAGAAAAAATGATATCCATATATGCTAACAATAATGATATTCTCTCTCCCACCCTCAAAAAAACAAAACAAACAAAAAACATACAAACAAAACAAACATCATAACAGATTACATGTGTAATTTCTTAGTCATGCATCCATATTAAATTGAAGGAATTTCTCATTCACAGTCTGGGGCATACCTTGTGTAGCATGTTCTTTTAATTCAGAATTCTGAAATTCTATGTTAAAGGGATGGAGATGAAAATTGGGCTTTAACTTTTTTGCGAGATACCAAGAAAACATGATAGTACAGAACATACCATTTTAAGAGGAATTCAAAGTTTATTTGACGAAAATTGGGTTTGGAATAGCTGAAACATCCAAAAACAAAGTAAAACAAAAAGATCGTAGTAAAGTGTGGGTCCCACACTTTATTAGGATCACTCTGTTTTGGATATGTCAACCATTTCGAAATCATTTTTTATCAAATAAACGTTGAAATCCTCATGGAATTACATGCTTTTTCATATTTCATAAGAGGTTTCTCACTAACTCACCAAAAAGTAATAAAAACCTGAAGTAAGGTCTCAACCAAAACTATCTGATCGCTTTAAATCAGTCCTTGGGAACTGAGCGGTGACAAATTTTTACCCCAATTTTGACACTTTTAATCCAAACCAGGTAACTGTGAAATAGGAAGTTAGAGCACAAATGAGATTAATCACAAAGAAGCTTGCCTACTGGTCGCTCTGCAGAGCATAAAGTTGATGGGATCCTGGATCAAAGTGCTTGAAAGAAGTACATTTCTCAAGAGGAGCTAACAGGATTACTGAGATGTATAGATGAGTTTAATCTAAGCTCAGGAAGCTGATAGTGAGATTTATGGCTTACAGACAAGTACCAGTGATACAATGCCTCCCCCACAGAACCACTGAAACCCATATCCTTATCCTGGAATGTCTTCAAAGGCATTATTTATCCTTTGCAAATGAAACAAAAACCCAGCTTTAGTGCTTCAAAATAGTTCTAAAATGTGAATTAGGGATAGAAATAACCAATGTAAAAATGTTGACCAGTATATAATCAATGTTAAATATCATTAATTATACAAAATGTGAACAATAGTTTTTTATTTAAATTGTTTCTCTACAGTTATAGTTTATTGAGAAAATAGTGATATCTCATTATATTTCTGATTTTATTGCAAAATTTTCATAAGGTAGGATGTTTTGTGGTACAACTAACCTACACATATGCATCAAATGTGATAACTCAATCATTTATTAAATCACTGCTCTCAATCGTAAACAGTACCTTTAAAGTTCAGCCATAGTGGCTGATTTGTCTTCCTCTCTCAAGCTTCATACTATGGCTTGTACTGTTGGAACACATAAAGCTATGAAAGAAGGGTTGTTAAAAGACAGGGCAAAGACCTCATAAGGAAATAAAGAAAACTAGCTTTCGGAACTAAATAATGTAAAAAATGTAAAAAAAAAAAAAAAAAAAAAAAAGATGTAAAAAGAAAAAAAAAAAATTGACCCTAATTTGAGCCTAGTCTTACTGTCTTCAAATTCTGTTGTTTGATATCTTTTACAAAAAGTTCAATTTAGCCGCACCCGGAAGCATATCCATCGTTTAATTGAAAAATGTCCCCATCATGGCAGCTTCAGACAGAATCTGTTGTTTTCAAGGGGATGTTCTTGAGATACTCAGCCACATCATTCTGCAACAAATTCTTTATATTTCACTGTGAGAATATTACTGGTAAACCTCTCAAAACCACCAATCTGTAAAGTGCTATTGATCTGGTACTTAGTCATGTTACACAGATAGGATTGAAAGGGTGGAACTACTTTAATGGCAATCATTGTTTAGATCATTGGTGTTCTGATACTCATGGCATGCACTGTTTCTTTTTCTCTCTCTCTTTGAGAACTAACCAGGTTTTAATGCTGTATAATATGTTAAAGACCTCCTGTTTCTCAATTTAAGATCTGTAACTAATGTCATGACAACAGTACAGTAGTTAATCAGTTGTCAGCCCTTCACCTCATGAATGCTGAATCTCTACGTGAATGCTGAATCTCTTACACGATACCCTGTGTACAGGCATGGGGCTCCATGGTACAGGTATGAATGTCTTTTTCTCTCCTTTTTTTTCTGATCTCTCTGAGTAGCTCAAATCTCTGTCCACTTTTGCCCACTTTTCCCCTTCACCCTGAGTCTTCTCCCTTTGAGTGAAAGTGATTTTGCCTAGCTTGTGTGTCAGGCCAACGGCCTGCCGTGAACTCTTGCTAAAGAATGGGCAAGTAGACCAGGCTGTTGTATTGAAAGCCACAGAGAGGCGTGTCAATGGAAAACAAGATCTCAGAGCCATGCATGCGTATCTCCTTTCTAGAGTTTGCTTCTCACCTCGATCCACCGCCCACACTCATCCAGTCTTGCCAATTTGACAGTATCTCTTTACATAGAATATAAAGTATTGCAGTTAATTAGTTTCAAGAGAACAAACTCTCATAAAAAACTGACAACTGATAATTTGAAATATATCAGTCCCAAGCTATAGTACCGTACCTTGTTTTAATTAATGGATTTGATAAGTTTTAAGAAGTACATATGAATTTGAGATGCATGGTTTGTGTGTATCATAATGCTGCTCATAGTTCTCCTGTCCTATCATTGTAATTGACACTCCTTCCTTGAAGGCACATAATTCTCCATGATCTAGTTTGTGTTTTTTTTTTTCTCCTGCCATGATAAAGAAAAAAACTTTTTTACGTTAGTCTGTTAGAGTGGAACTCTGGTATAAAGTTCAGAATTGATAGCAAAATATACATCGTACTCTTCCTGTGATGTGTATGTCTGTTTAAACCACATTCCTTATTTTTGTTTTGTAATGCGTTTGTATTCTAATGTACACTATGTTATAGAAATGGGGGAAGAGGCTTGAAGGATTCTGGAAGATAATTCTATAAAAATCAAGTCAAAGACTACATGCGTAGACTAGCCACTCCTTGTCCATATTGATCCATTCTGGCGGTAGGGTTGGGCAGAGATTATGTACACACCAGGGACGAATGCATGATGAATCACCCATGCATCCTCTTCAGTTCAGCTTGCCCATCCTCCCCATCCTCCTCCTGTCTTCCAACCCCCCTTCATAGCAACCTGGCCACTAGATGATGCGCTCCTTGTTAGTCTTATTCAGAGACCTGACATGACATAGCATAGCTGTGCCTATATAGCACCAACTTATCTTCTCACACAAGATCCAAATCTGACTTTTGTCTGGTCAGTGTGAAATGTGTCATACAAAGTGACCACTTCTGTTCAGCTCATTTTACAATTATTCAGTGTACATATGTTCTTATTGTATCAGTGTATTATTAAATCACGCAGCAGTTCTGTCATATCACTGCTTTTCAGTCTTGCCCAAGAGTGTACAGGTTATAGGCCCTATCCTGTACAGGCTGTTTAACATGCTGATTTTATTCCTGGCTTCTTGAAGGCTATTCAATCCCTCACTCAAATACAGAATTTTGCTGTGTGTTTTTTGCATCCTCATAACATCCTTTCCCCTTGATTTTGTAGCAGCACTAGAGGGATTTAGCTCTGCAAGAATTGCAGAAGAGCAAGCAGTGATATCAGCCTGAGATGTTCAGTCTGTTTACGACTACGTTTAAGACTACAATATTGAAGATAAAAGTATTTATTTAGCTCTTCGCTGCTGATCGACATCCTCCACTCCAATAAGCTGGTGATGTTCTGCACCCACAATTCAGTAATATCAGACATTTGATTTTCACCTGTTTCAGTTGACTGAGTAAAAGACAAGATTTTTTGTTTTTTGTTTTTTGAAAGCAATCCCCCAAAACTTAACTCATTTGTGAAACACACATCAGTTCTGTGGTATGAGCAGTGAAACCCAGCTCTCAACCATACTTGTCGATTTTTAGTTCATTCGTTTTATCTCAAGGTGCAAGTATCGGGGAACCTCTTTATAATGAGCTGCTTGAGACCATTGAAATTTCCTCATTATAATTTATATCGAATATTTCATAGTATCAGGGATAAAAACAAAAGAATGTGAAAGGAATGGGACCTGCAAAGTTACCTGAGTATATCAGGCATCTCACCGTATCCATCCTTGTTATTGTTCCTCTGTATTTATATTCTGAGCCCATGCATGGACCCTTTAATTTCAGATAATAATCAATACGGAGCACTGGAGTGTATATACATGATAATACCCAGATCAAGACTGCAGTGTGTAACAATGGAGTTGATATTGACATTTTAATAAATGTAGCAAAGATCAGCTTTCAAAGTTTGAGATGGAAATTTAGTATAACATGAGAGAAGTTTCACAGAAAGTAAGATTTTGTACACATATATTTACAACAATCTAAATGTATCATCAGTTAAGAAATGAAGTATGTCACAGAGAGCTGTGTGAAAAGAATTGTGACAGTAACAGGAACACATTCATACATTAATGTCAAACTGTTCATAGTAAACATTTGGATCATGATTTCGTCATAATTCTTGACATTGTATGAGTGACTAAATATAGACCTGGGTTGAGTTCTGTGAGTAGTGAACTGTGATTAAACAATTTCACAGATAATTTGGTTATACAAATAGTAGAACTTTTGCTCTCCAGTCATCCGCATTGATAATTCTCTCTCTGTCTATCGCTTTGCAGTAAAGCTGACAATTCACGTATACAGTCGTATATGAATCCAGTATGCTACGGACATCTAGTACCAGTATGCAATTTTTAGTGTTGCTGAATACAGCGAGACAAAGAATTTGCTATCTCTATCTCAACTCTATGAATCCATGTGAGATATGCGTAAATGAACATGAGAGCAGTCTACAAGTCTTGTGTTAGCTTGACTTCAAAGCAAAGGGGCTTCCCCACCCCCACTCCTCGTTAGCAATGGCAAGAGCTGTCAAATGCGGTCAGTGCATCAACTTGTAAGGAGGCTACCAGAAGTTTCAATACTTGCATATGTATAACCTCAACTTGAGGCTGCATTTAAAGGTAATGTTTACTATTTGAAGATGAAACAAAAAGC
Source organism: Diadema setosum (assembly GCF_964275005.1). Lineage (NCBI taxonomy): Eukaryota > Metazoa > Echinodermata > Echinoidea > Diadematoida > Diadematidae > Diadema > Diadema setosum. Next base: position 47,557,215 of record NC_092685.1, read on the forward strand.
AAGCTTTAGTGCTTCGATATCTAAAATTGTCTAAAATGTGAGTTAGGGATAAAAATGACCAATGTAAAAATGTTAATCAGTATAATCAATGTGAAGTATTGTTAGATATACATAATGTGAACAATGGTTCTAATGAAATTGTTTCTGGAGTGAACCGTCTACAGTTATGGTTTATTAAGAAAAATAATGATGTATCCTTATATTCTAGGCTTTATTGCAAACATTTTGTGTGGGAGGATGTTTTGTGATACACTGACCTACATATATGGATCAAATGTAATAACTCGTTTTTTTTTTTTTAATCACTGCTTCCAATGGTCAACAGTACCTTTAAGTGCAAACTAGACCAGCTGCTAGGTTGGAATAACCATCCCACAGCCTTGCCAGTGAAGCTAACTGCAAATCAAATGCTGGAAAAGCATCAAGTTGGACAGATTGCATAAGGCCAGAGATAAGTAGATGTAGCACCATGCTATCATTCAGGCGCGGCGCTAGGGTGCAATTAACTCGCCAAAAGCTTATGACCTCGAAGCCTCAGTTGCAAAAAGTAGACAGCTTGTGTGCGTAAAACCGCTGGGGAAGTGTTGCAGGACAATCGCAATATCTCACCTCAAAGCCATCAAATGATTAAATCTATACAGCAAACTGAAGAAGAAACTATTCTCTAACTCGTAATGTTAGTTATTTGGGGTTTTATTGAGGATAAACGTGTGAAAATAATGTCGAAACTTAGCTTCCAAAACAGAAAATTTGGTCTCAAAACAAGTGTTATTTTCTCACATTTTCCTTCATTGCACAAAAATGAAACTTCGGTATATGACTTATGGTAGTATATCCATGCTGCTCTCCAAATATCTTTTCTGTATCATTTGGCGCACAGCTATGTCTGGAAAAAATCGAGATCACTGTCACTCGTGACCCACGTAAAATCCATGGCGTAAGGAATACGCAGTCCGATGTATTGGTTTTTGTGCTGCTTGAAACAGTTGAAGCACAAAGCAGGGTTCCTCTCTTGCCCACTCACCACCCTGCTGACCGAAAATCGACCTCTGTCGCATTGCGCCAAGCCTGACACCGCTGATTGGCTAAGCGTGCACTCACCAGTAGAAAACGCATGCGCGGGAGGATGATCTAGTTGTGCATGTCCAGTATCTTCTCTTAAAGTTGGTTGTCTTTTTGCTCTTATTTTTACCTAACTACTAATTGCACAAACACGAGACTTCGCAGGTAGTGAGTCTGGTGTATACAGACTAGTAATATGTTGATCAAATGCATATTCATGCAGGCGCAGACTTGTGTCGGGAAAAAATCGTAACCCTTTCCCACAGTCGACTCAAGCAGAAAAATACACATATCTCGAAAGATACATCAGCGTTTTCGCCCAAAAATCATATGAAGGATGATATATTCATATTTGATATATGTGTGAAGTTTCAAGGGATTTGGTGGTAAAATAAGGGAGATACGAGGAGGTGAACTTTCGAGATTTTTTGTCCTTCCCTCCGCACAGCGCTTCGATGACCGTTAAGAATTCAAAAGCTTTGGCCTCTTATCAGTGAGTTAATTGCACCGTAGCACCGGGGCTGCATTGAAGACATTATAAAGATCCCTACAGCTGTAATATACATGTTACACTTTTAACATCGTTTGTTTATATTTTTACACTGTTGTTCTATCATGCATTTTCAGGTTAAAAGATTTGAACCTTTTTCCCTCACATTACACCTGTCACCGAAGGTTCTTTGGATATTTTACAATGTAGGTGCTACAGGGGAAGAAATTCAATATGAATAATTCCCATAAATTCTTTAATAATGAAATGCCTCATGTAGCTCTGTGTACAGAGAGCATAGACAAATTTGTAAACCATCCTCAAATGTACAAGATATATCCATGAGGTATTTCTATAACCAAGAAACTGTCAGTGGAAAAAGGCAAAGTTGTTGTTTTTTTTTTTAAATTGCTGCTGACAGTGATGGGAATGTGCATTTTGTAGGCCTACATGTTCACAAGCTCACATGAAAAGGTACTCCTAATACTGACATTGTAAACAACAACACAGGATGTACATTGTATACCCAAAAAGAGATTTAGTGTATATATAATACTTGTATGGATTCTAATGCGAGTGTGTTAAATTGATGAATGCGTGTGAGCTGCTGCTGCTGAAAAAAAAAATGCAATTCATTTGCAAATATTAATGTTTTCTGTTTCAGTCTCATCTCTATCATTGTAGTGCACAGGGGATGTGGTAACATGCAATTCATGATACTTTGCTGATGGTAGATACACCTGTATGTTGATGAGTTTTATTTATACTCATAGCGAGTGGATTGTCATAAAATTAAATTCGAGCACGGAATAACAAACTCGCGATATATATGGCCTATGGGTAATTTGCAGCCTAGTCTTCAGACCAGACTCAATATCTATTCAGTCACTAACCATGATGCAGACTTATCCTTTTGTTTTGCTTTTTGTCTTGTATTCAAGATAACCTTATTCTGTATCAGAGCTTTTGGATGAGGATATACCCATCAAAGAATGCTATGCTATAAGAAGAAATGAAATAAAACAACAGAAGCTTGCAAATACATTTTTGGAGCAAAGTTTATAAAGATTTCAATTTTTGACCTTATAACTGTCAATTAGTCACTGTATATTATGTTCAATGATTTCAGAAATCCTCTTAGATCATCTGACTGTGGCGCCATGTGTACCAGTATGTTTTCTATATAAATATTTTGTAATTTCATATCAACTTCAAGGAAATACTTTTCCCCCATAATTCTGACTCATGACTCATACAGCAAGGATGTAATTGCCCATCTGGCAAGACAAAAGGGAGAATTCATTTTAAATTGAAACAAGATTATATTCTGTTATTATTGAGTACAAAACAAATGAGAAATTCTCTGCACGTGATTGCATGGGCATGAGACCAAGTTGGCTCATTTGAGAACCCAGAATACACCATACTTTTGTTACTTGCTGACATAAGTATGTGTTATACATTTCAAAATTCTCAATTGTCTAACTTCGTCACAAACATTTGCCGGTCTTTCAGAACAACTTTCCTAAATGGTTGATATATCTTTTAGGCTTTCAGGATAGTGTACATGAATGCTTTCAAGCCCTCAAGAATTATACTATTCTATTGGTGTCTGACTACTTTTATCTCTAAATTCTCTCACAGGATTTTCTGTGCTGGGGATGATAGATGGTAGAAAAGGCGAGACGAATACAAATCCAGCAAACTCCCCGATTAGGTACAGCAGTAAGATGTCGTCAGATAAATGCGTCTGCACTGCAAAGACTGGAAGCTTTGCATGCTGCGGAGTTTACTTTCACTTATTGGCATTCTACAGTCCCCGCTCCCTGTAGATCTCATTCTCACCATCTTACCATGCTTTAAAAACGCTCTTCGCCGTGTCTTCGGGGGTCTTCGCATTATCATTTCCAGTCAGGGATGATTCACCGTGTGCTTGAAATTCCTCAAGCATTTTTCATACCTTGTGTTACCATATGTGTTTCAGCATGGAAATCTGATGATAGCTTGTGGAGACCTTTATCTGTACTTTTTTTTTCCTGCAGGTATGATTTTGCTCAGTGCATGCTCATCTTCCTTCAAATTTGATTAGATTTCTCGGCAAAATCAGATTCCGTATCTGGTCGGATTGAAGTGAAGCATATATTGCATGTTATCAGCTTTATGCTTTGCATTGTCTCTAACATGGCAATTTTGTTGCCAAGTATACAGTAAATCCACTTTGCCCTTCTTTTGTTCTTTTTAATGAATGGAAATGTTTATTATCTAGATATGATTCTCAGGAAAGCAGATATTGGAAGGAGGCACTTTTGTCATCAATATCAAAGCCAGCTTTCGGTTTTGAGATATAACTTTAGGAAATTTTGCAGCACTCTACTTTTATTGACTGTCATGATAAGTAAAGGAAGGCTTAATACAGCAAGATACTAAAAGATTTAAAACGAGATGAGAAAAAGGTGGTCACAAGTCTAAAAGTTTTAGAGTTTCCCGTTACCACATTTGTATCATAAATGTTTTCATACTCACATGCACACACACATACTACACACACACTACACACACTACCAGTTTTGTGTTCTTTTATATTTTTTATTTTACATACAGATGCTGTAGACCCAAGTGTTTTTCAATTTAAATTAGCTCGTCCCTCAGATCCAGACGTTGCTGCATATTTTAATCTTTATAAAAAAAAAGTACTTAAATTATATTAGTTTTGTATCAGTTAACATTTGTAAATAATTGAAATCGAGTATGTGAACACCAGATATGTAATCATTTTGATCAGAAATACTTTTTAAAAATCCTTGTAATCGTGAGTATGTCTTTGTTTTTGTTTTGTTTTTCTCCAAAGCCATGCCTAGAAGAAAGTCATGTGAAAAAGACTACTCAGTAATTGTTGTTTTGCAATATCCCCCCTTAAAAAAGAAAAAAGAAAGAAAGAGAGAGAAAGATAATTAACTCAGTATTTCTAGTGATTAAAAAGTTCTCCTTGCTGTTTTTTGTTAAGAGTAGTACTCCATTGAATTTCCTCTTGAGGCGCATTTAATTTTCACCAGTATCAATAAAGCATATGCAGTTTCAAGGTTAGCAGGCAGGTGCATGCACATTTACTTAGAGTAAGATATCCCATTTGCGGCAGTTTAAGCATTGTTAAGAGTTTTTCCAACTTGTAAACAAATCAGGCAAATTATTTTCAACCATTTCATATATCATAGACAAGATTATTCATTAACGCAATTGTTTTCATGAAAGAAATTTACCATTGACCAACGCAGTTTTCATGATTTACCAGGGCAAAACCCGGCACAATTTTCGCCGATAAGGGCGATATGCGACGTAGTATTTCTGCTTGCGGCACGATGTACAATCCCTATGCAATACGCGCGTGCTCCGCGATCTTTAGCTGAACGCCTTCACATGTCTCGCGAACATTGCGTAAGCGCCAATTCCCATTGCGAAAGCACGTGAAAATAGCGTGCGCACATGCATTGGCCGCAAACAAGATTGCACTTCTGGCGGTGTTGTTGATGTCTTTCTCGTGTTTTTCTCATTTTTTCCGATGGTAACATCCACTTTCTGAAAAAAATGGCGGCCCACATCGGCTCGCGAAAATTCTATTTTACGTGAGGATATGTTTTCAAAATCCATGAACATCGAGAAAACGAAAAAAAATCCAGTTTCTTGGACCATTGTTTCTTAACTGTTATGTTAAGAAGTACCGAAAATTTCATTTTGGATGCGATACGTTGTCATTTAGGTTAGAAAATTTCACTTTCGTCAGAGATCGTGCCCATTTTATCGGTTGGTTTTTGTTGATTGCTAGTGTGTTAGTATATGTGTAGTGTGCATGTAACAGTGCAATGCTGTGTTTAGCTGTATATTACGGTGTATTTTGTACCTGCCGCGGACGGCTGCACGGCCGCTTACTGACGCAGTTACTCTATACTGCTTGATTGCAAGTTTGACAGGATCAAACTCATGCAGGCTTTATATCAATATTAGATTCAAGAGACTTACTTCTGAATATACAGTGTATGCACTGTGGAGATGTTGACTTTGGCTTGAGAATTTCAAAAGGAAAAAAAAAATGGATTTGTGCAGGTCATTGTTTTGACATTTGTTTAATTCATCACTGAAACAATCCTTTTTGATAGGAAACTGTTAAAGGTCCAGTTTACCTTTGGGAGCAGTGATTTCAAAAATGTTCAAGATATCACATTTGATGCATATGTGTAGGTCTGTTGTATCGTAAAACATCCTACCATATGAAATATTTGCAATAAAACCTAAAATATAAGGAGATATCAGGGTTTTTCTCAGTAAACCGTAACTGTATACGGTTTAGTCTGGAAAATTTTTATTATAACTATTGTTCACATTTTGTGTATTTAACAACACTTAACATCGATTATACGGATTCAAATTTTGACAGTGGTTGTTTCTATCCCTAACTCACATTTTAGAACTATTTTAAAGCACTAATGCTTTCATCTGGAAATGGTAAATTATGCCTTTAAAGGGTATGGGGTTTAGAAAAGGATAAATAGACAGCATTGGTTCATAAATCATGCAATATTAACAGGAAAGTAAACCTACTTCTGCTTTAAGATTGATGGAAAATGTCCTGAGAACAGAAGAGGAAAATAGTTTCAATGAAACTGTAAAAACAAACAAACAACAAAAAACAGACCCACCAGCTCAGTGAAATAGTCAACAAAATTAAACTAACTCAAGAAATATAGAACCATGCATTTTTATATATTCTGACAGTATAATGACAGGTAAAAATGTTTTTCTTGACATACAGTGTTGAAGATTACATTGAAGGGTAATAGCTGTGGATGAAAAACCCTTTCACACTCACATACTATATGAAGTTGTAAGCAAGTTTATATGTTAAGTATGAACTATGCTTATAATGATATTTTCTGAATATGATCACAAACTGCAAGTTATCTTTCAAAAAAAAAGAAGAAAAAAGCATGAAATCCTGTTTGGCCATGCAATCTCGACTAGAGATATTTTCTAATGAGCATTTGTAATTTGAAAAGTTTGACCTTATTGTGGAGGCAGAGCTTAGCTTGACCTTCTGTTCCTTTTGATTTTACATTCTGCAGATATGTGTGTGAGATGCATATAGTGTATGTTTGTGACACAGCTGTTGCATGAAATGTAATTTGCAACTTGCAATACATGTCAGGAGGCTCATTGCGATGTGTGAACCCTCCCTAGCTCTGAACACCATAAGAAACATGGCTCAGAAACATGAGATTTTTTTTTTTTTCCGCAGTCTGACCATGGACAGAGATACCATAAGCCAGCTTGCCAGTGTCAGATACTGCAGTCATTTCTCACAGCGGGAGGGGAAGATGGAAGATTCCTAATCCTCATACATCTGCTGGTGACAGGCGACAATTACCATTTCAATAGGTAGAGATGAAATGTGCAAATTGCGTGTGGATGGATGGTGGGGGGTGGGTAATGGACATTTTAGAATTTGTCCAATTTCAATTTTCAGTGCTGCGCGATATTATGTCACTCCTGCACGAAAGCAATGCGGTTTAAACACAGATATTGAAATTTGAAGACTGTATGGATTGACAGTAGAGTGCTACCAAATACTCATTCACACGGGCATGGTTACTCATCCAGTGCAGTTTGTAAGATGATGCATAAAAGGGGCTGTGATAATAATGGAGTGATATGAACATTCCTGAGTAATCTGTCGTGCTGTCAAACCGCTCATTCTCCGGTCGCATGGTATGAGTCATGGATGGAAGCGCTGTGCAGGGAAGAGCAAAAAATTCAAAGATGCGGGAGATTTTTTTGTTTGGAATATGCATGGAAGTGGACTTTTGACTCTGAAGGGGTAGGAGAAATCTAGATTGAATATTCCAATACATTAAACATGGGTTCTGTGCTCAGCTTACTCGAGACATCATGCATTTTTTTTTTTTTTTTTTTGTTGAGTATGACCCCCTGGAACCTCTCTTTCACTGAAACTTATTTATGACATCTTCTGCAGCATCACTTAATGTTTAAGAAACATTCCCATGTATGTCATATTTTACAGTGTTAAAGTCTTGAAACTGTCTTACCATAATTCATGTCATGGTATATGGAAAATATGCAAGGAACTTAAAGAAAAAAAAACAAAACAGTGTCTCCATGCCTGAAGTGCTTGGAACTTTGCTTTGTTGAAAATATTATGTTTGGCGAGGATAAAGTGTTGTGTCCACTTTTATCATGTATCATTAAAAAAGTGGGCATGATCTTCTGGATTATAAATGAATCCAAGTGAATCTTTTCAAATCAAGAGTTCAAAACAACATATGAGATTGATGTCATAAGTATTCAAAGTAGAGATACATAGGCCTAATTTTTTCGTTGTGTGAAGACTGCTTCGTCTGTGTGCTAGTTACCCATCTCAAGCTGAAATCACCGTCCACAAAAAGCAGCATGGCTTCTAACTTTCAAGCAGGCTTACCAACTGCAATATTAAAGTTTTTGACCAGTGAAGAATGCATCAGTTTGGTGACCCTGTGCATTGTCCAAACAAGGTTTCCTTTTCAGTCTTGTATTCTCCTCTCCAAATTGTGAGATTCTTATCATTAAATTGGTTCAGATAATAACGCTTTATGTCTCGTCTAAGGGCCGAGTAAAATGACAGTCACATGACGTGAGACCATGGAGGTTATTGGTCTGTTTATGGGGAGCATATGTTTGCACGAAGTAAGCATGGTTGCCCTGCACTTGTAGCCAGTGGACGATTTTATCAGCACGCATTTTTCTGGGTCATTGGTGCTGGCACTTCGTCCACAAGAAATCAAAATTCCTAAAGGTCATGTGATTGACTTCGTGCACTAATTTGTTGACAAAAGCCACAGAAAAGACTTATATCGTCCTAATGTATATTTCAAGTGGTTTCATGGTGTTAGCTTCCAAGCTTAGTGCAGATACATCTTTTTATTTTCTTTGTGATTACATGCCTTTTATTCTATCCCCCCCCCCTATTTTTTCCTCCCGCAAGGCAACTGTCATGCTCTATTGGGCAGAGGTCGATAAGTCGAAAATGGCAGACAATTCTTGACAAGAAAAGTGCCCCTATCACGGGGAGAAGAAGTTACTCGCCGACAAAGGGAGATTCTAGCAAATTTGAAAACAAGTTGGACACAATGCCCCGTCTTTGTAGTGGCTTGTTACCGCAAGAATGGAACAGTTGCGAGAGATAATTGGAGTGGGAAGGGAGTATACTTGGAAATGATCGGACTTTGAAATACAAGTTCATGTTATACGGGAGGACAGAGAAATGAGTGTATGTGTGCGCCCCTTTTGGCAGTGATAGTCATCCTTGTATATCTTATGTTTCAGTATTGTGTGACAAAAACAAAAGAAAGGATCATTATGCCGTTATCTTCAGCCTTGTTTTCTGATGCATGGCTTGAAATGCAGAAAAACTTCATCACCCGCAAACATATGCCATCCAATACTGTTAGAATTGTCATGGATGCAACCTCTACAGTGGGAACTCACATGGCTGAACAAAATGGCATCAACATCAAAATCAAACAATTCATTCCATTCCAAATCAATCAAGTCAACAGTACAAGTCTTGAAAAAGAAATAAAATATGTTCTTTAATGTGAACATAGAACACTGACTGTTTAAAGCTAACAAGAGGTCTTAAATTGACCTCCCAAAGATGTTTGAGACACACCATGCCCCCCCCCCCCCTATAAAAGCTGAGCAAAAACAACCTAACAAAATACAATGCAGCTTGCTAGATGGTGTGAATTGTGGAAAACATTTCTTTTGGAAATATTTTTCTATTTGAGTTTTTTTTTATTCCAAAAATTTGCACGAATAAGATTTGAAGAAAAAAAAAAATCAGCTCTTCTCAACAGAAAGATAATCATGCCAGTGATAGACAGTCCCACATACAGATAGCTGTGTTAGTGGCTTATAGTATTAATAGTCCATGGCAAACTTTAGTGATTTTTTTGTTTTGTTTACAAATTCAAGTGTTTGAGGTTATTTTAAAGTTTTACAGTAAGCTTTCAAAACAAAATAGAAACAATATCTTATGAAATAATTGATTTATTCCATAACCATAATGTGAGCTTAAAAAGTATCATCATAGTATGTAGCTGCCCATGAGGAGACTATCCCATTTCTCACCTTAGAATTGTGCCTGCAATTTATATATCAGACTGTGCAGAAATTAGGACAGCAATCAAACAGGCCTTGGGAGCAGTGCCATGATGTTGAGAGATGAAAGATAAATTACAGCCGCTAAATGTGTTTGATGTTTGTCGAGAATCTTGTAAATCAGTTGACGAGCGCACGTGACTGGACAGGCCAAAGCCTTGGCAATGAACAGTCCCCCACTTCAAGTGTGCTGTGCAGCCACAGAGAGGCTCTTGCTCCAAAATGGAGAACATCTTGATTGATGAGAGGCGATCTGCCATTAGACTTAATGGTGGAGAATGATCCCACGATTAGTTTACATTGCATCAATCTCCCTCTCTAATGTTACAGTCTAAGTAGGCGCTCAAGTGGGCTGTTTGAGAATGTGTCATCTTAAATGCTGCTAGGAATTTGTGTGGAAGTCCTCGAAATTAAAATCGTATGATTCTTGAGGATATCGCCTTTTCAAAAAAAGAAAAAAATTGTCTTTCCATCCATCTTCTTGCATTAGTTAGCATTCTGTCTACAGGTATACATACCTTATTTTTACATCATTTTTATCATTATATTCATTAGTCTATCTTATCTCAGTTAGTAGATGGCTGGAAAGCTCAATACAGTAGATTTATTATTAGTATGGTAGCAAGGAATCTTTTTGAGTGATCATCACCACAGAATCAATCCTATACATTCTAATTAAATTTTAAGTGGTATAATGGAGCATGTTATAATGGTATTATGATAACCTGCCTCAATATCAGTTGATTGTTTCAATTGTTTTTGTCCATTTGTGCATAGAAAATATTCAGTGAAACTGCTGCTCATACAATCTGCCGTTATTTATTTACAGACATGAAATGTATTGTAGCAGACCTGAGTGTTGAACATAAGACTTCTAGAACACATTGCCTTTTTGTGCATTTTTCAAAGGAACTGCACACATATGTTTTCCCAAAATTTTGCAAGCCAGATGCTGGATCATTCTGTAGAGCAATATAGTTTGTTTCCCCCCCCCCCCCCAAAAAAAAAAAGGAAAAAAAAAAATAGCCTTGCAAGGCAGTTATTGGATCATGTGTTTATTGTATGTAGGGCAGTTTAGTCTGTTCAAACTCTGCAAGGGACAAGAGTATTTTATGTATTTGCCAACTCTCAAGGATGACAACAAAGAGGCAAAGAAGTACAAGTATGAACACTGACAGAGACACCAGCCAGTAACTCTAAGGTAGGCACAGGGCTCTTACTGATGGCAGCCGCTGTATGGACAGGTAGAAGTTTCAAACTTTGATGTCACATAAAGATAACAGTCCTGCTACACATCTCAAGACACATCACAAAACACGCTCAAGACTAGAACATGTTCACGGTTGTGATGTATGGCGTGATTTGCGTATTTAGACCTGGAGCCCATTTCATAAAACTTGTCATCAGTGACAAGTTGTCATAGATGTGACAAGCTACTGAAATCCTTGCATCTGATTGGCTGAGAGCAAATTTGTCATAGAAATGTGGCAGTTTTTATGACAAGTTTTATGAAACAGGGGACCATGAAATCATTTGAGGGCCATTAAAATCCTGTTATGTAGGCCTATACCTGATTGCTCAATCACTCTACAGTTGATATTTAGAGTGAAATTTTCCATGATCAGTACAAGAATCATTCAAAGTGATTTTATTCTTCAAATGAAGTCTTGTTCTTGTCTCAATTTTAGTTTTATGAATGATCAGCTTGAACAGTGATGTATACTCTATCTGTAAGTTGTTCAGTGTTATTACAATTAATCATCTAAAAAGTTGTCGAAATTATTCGACTGGAATGGAAGGGACTGGTATGAATTGAAATGAAGAGAATACTGCATTCATGATTTCATAGAAATATGTTGCATTGATATGATCAGTTAGTAGTTTAGATAGAGAGTGGGGACACTAGAAATAAGAGGTAAGTTCCATCACATCAGTAAAAGCCAAAGCGTTTGCAGGGATGGTAGGGATTCCGTGGTCATGCCAGCTAAATTCTGCACTAACCTGGTGCAAAAGTCACTGGAGGAGTCTTTTCATTATGTGCCTCCATCACGTCCCATTTTTTGCACCTTTAAAGCTGTGGTAGCAGCACGGACAGTATTGGTCCAGTCAACATCGGGTGGGTCAGCAAGAGTGTGGATCCACTTTTGCAGACCCAGACGGTCGGTGGTGCAGTTCGGTGGTGACTCATAGCTGGGGGAAAAGTGCGAGCGTTGTGGAGAGCAGATGAGAAAGCTGGTGTGAAAATTGGGGTAGGAAGCTCTCGCAATGGGGCGCAGATTTCTCTCGTGACGACTGCAGCGTGACAAAGAGGTGTGGCCTCGATTCTGCTGTGTGCATCAGGGAGTTCTGAATTAAGACCTTTTTTTTGTGGAGGGTGGGGGTTGAATTGTCAATTCAATATTTGTCATTTCAATCTCTCGACAAAATGAAGGACATCATTGGTTCAGTAAGTGTGTTTTTACCTTTAAAGATTACTTTGTAAGCAAGGAGTATGTGGAAATCTAGCCGTCCCGCTTTTTTCTTAGAAAGAAAAGATGACAAAAATAGGATGCCTATGTGACATCTGGTATAATGACTTGTGCCTAGAATAATTAATTTTTTTAAGATGTGTGTAACCCAGTTTCATAACTAAAATATATCTTATTTACTAGGTGCAGAAGACAAAGACACTTTTTTTTCTTGCTCTTCATTCTTGCTTAGAGAATTACAAGCATGTAGTAAATTGGTCATAACAAAGAGATGTACACTTATATTATTTTAGAATTCTGCTTGAGAACATCTGTAAAAAAACCAAAGCTTTAAAATGTTATTAATCAACTGACAGTCATAAAGCATTTTAGGGTCTTAAAAAAAAAAAAAGAAAGGGATTTGAGACTCATGTATATCATATTGCACAGACAAAACAAGAGGTGTACTCCAAATTTTTCCTCAAATCATTTCATGAAAATGATTGTACAAAGAATATCTCTTACAATGTAACAAAAGCATCCTGCTTTCTCAGTTCTAGTATCCTTTGAATACAACGTAAAGTTTGAACTGAATTTTGTTTGCATACTGAGATGTTAGAGCTGTAATTGTACCACAATATGCCAAGCTTTTCACCGACTGGGAACCGAGCCTTCCCATCTGCAGGTTGCTCTGCCAAGCTTTTGCCAGGAATGATGACTCCGATGTGACATGCCTTTCTACATGGTGACCTGGAAGGGGTCAAACTTCATGTCTCGACATCCAGGAGGAAAAATGAAATGTGACAAGCGATGTATGTTGGGAGCCGTAAAGGGTGAAATATGAACCATTGTAGGTGGGATCATCATTGTTGAGACAAATGCAACAAATTCAATGTTTTACATGGTACAAAAAGCCATGGGCTTGGTCATCCTTGGTCATCTGTTTATCTATTTTTTAAAAATAATGAAGTACCATGGTAACCCGAAGTACTTTAGACAGGAAATGACATCAGTTCAGACAAGTAATTTGCTCTGGATATAAAAGAATGTTGTAACATCATTACAAGCCCATGTCATACAAAGCAACAAAAAATAGTTGATAATTTTTTCCGATCATTTTTAGTTGTTTTGTATAAAAGGTAAATGCAGCAAGTACAGATCACTTGGTAGCATTATTTCTTGAAAAATATGTGCATTTGGTTTGCTTTGGTAAACAGCATAATAGGGCATCATCTGCGAAGTCATAGGATTGATATCATGAACAAATCAGCGGTTATTTGATAGTAATTGATGTTCATCAATCTTTGTCATATTACTCCTCCAGAAGAAAATGGATATATACAATTGTATGTGCTGTATTTCATCCCATTTGGGTCTCAACAAGTCCTCCTGTTCAGTGTTCCCAGTAATTGTAGGTTTGTGTTGTGCACACCCATGTTTTCATAACCCCAAAATGAAGGGGTAACCTGCAGAGAGTGGACCTTGTATGAATGGGACCTCCTGCTGCTTTTGTGGACTGTGGGCCATTTACATCAATATCTTCAATTATGTGCAGCTCATGTTCATCATGTGAAATGGAAGTCCTTTCAAGTACTTTGGTAATACCTCCATTTATCTTGAATCCATGGTTAATGATTTAAAGAAAATATCCACATCATTTTCAAGATGATCTTTGATAGATTGAGTGAAGTGAACCAAGTAGAACAGTTAACATTTTGTAGAGTCAAAGAAAATGAAAAGTTATGATATGCTTGAGTTTCTTATATTTCTCACAGAATAGTAATATTGTCACATTTACATAGGTATCAGATGATTTAATGATGTCATCACATCGCAACACTCATTGCAGTGTCCTTCATGGCAAGAACTTTTTTTTTTTAAAGATACGTTGTAAGTCGGTGGAATGATGGAATAAGACATTTATCCATGCATGAACTGAAATCAAATGAAGATAAAAACTATCCATACTGTATGGCCTTTACATTCATTGTCATTGTTGTGTACTTCATTCATGTGTAATCATTTACTCATATTTAATATCTAAACTCAAATATTGTTATCTTGTATGGATCTCTTCGTGGTTTTTATATCTTGGAATGTTGGCCTATTAAGGTGATAAAGAGAACTTCAAGAGTTCAATGTGCAAATGTGTGTGCAACGTAATCATCATCCGACAATGTGGGTGAATTTAGTTGGTACCAGTGGTTGCTGTATGCAATCTATACTTGGAACATTATCTGAGTGTCCACATTTGTGAGTCATAAAAAAAAAGAAGAAAACACCCAACAGCAACAACAACCTCCTCCCCATATCTATCAATCGTCTTGGTGCAGGCAAGTTATCTATACCGTATTCAAATGAGTCATTTGTGAATTTAGATGTGTTTTAATCTTCTATTTGATCTTATTTTAATTTAGGATCAAATCAAATGGTACATATCTTTACTTGATAAGCAAAAGCAGTGTGCAAAGTCTTTAAATTTCTCCCGTTTCTCCTATGATGATATATTTGACAATGGTAGTTTTCCTTTTATATCACAATGACATATGCGAGCATAAACCCATCCTGTAAAAGTGGAAATTTTCGTGCATTTGGCACAACCAGAAACCAGCGCAAAAATAAAATCATGTAAATATTTATTGTTTGGCGTATGTTCCAGTAGTTGTCTTGATTCGGCTGAATTAAAAACACCCAACCAAGCACGAAAAATTGGTCGTGCGAAAATATCCACTTTTACAGTAATAAGATTATCTGGTATGTGTGATTCGTGGGACATATCATTTATATATATATATACCATGCAATATGTATGAATATGATAAGATTATGATTTGTCATTGCAGAAAGAGAACGTCGACTGACTGTTACTTCACCTATGAGCCATTCGCAGCATTGTAATTGAGTTGTGAGGTGAATTCCCAGAGGGCAAGACAATTCATTAGAGTTGCTGGTGTCTGCGCTGCACCACAGAAACAGGAGAGCTGGACCCAAGGTTTCCATCCCCCCTCCTCTTTTCCTGAAACCTATATTACGCTTAATTGCGGGGCATCTTTCCTATTGGAATATATGTAAGTGATCGAGAGCGAGAGAGAAAAAAATATATGGTCCGTACCTCTTGGGAGGTGCTAGGTCTGTTTTCCTGATCATACGCCTTTCCTGATATCATCCTCCTTCACCTTACATCCATGATTATAGCCTACCTTCCAGGATTTATGATTTTTCCCCTTTAGTAGTGCCCTTCCTAGCCCAATAAATGTCATCTATCCAGGAGGATGCTGTCTACTCCATTGCGTGCAAGCCTCATCCTTCTGAGGACATATTTAAATAGAGGAAATGAACTTATTTATCAACTTTATCCAGATGATATGGTGAATGGTTTGTGATATGTTTAGCAGTCATGAAATTGAGAGATCAGCTAAATACCCCTCTGCAATCTTCAATCTGCAGCAGTTAATGAGCTTGATGTATAACGTAAATAGACATGCACTTCTGCCTCAATCATTTAAAAGATGGCACAAACTGTGCCATCTTTTAAATGATTGAGGCAGAAGTGCATGTCTATTTACGTTATACATCAAGCTCATTAACTGCTGCAGATTGAAGATTGCAGAGGGGTATTTAGCTGATCTCTGTTGTAAAGTGGAGCTTTCTTGCTCCCATCAAAACATGGTTTTACTCTGTGCTTCTTTTCATGTAGGCCTACTTCTATACTGCCATGTCGTGCTCACTTCTTTTTAGAAATCTTAGATATGTTACCTATTATGTGAGTGTAAGGTGTTTTGTCTTTCCCCACCCCACTCACAGTGCCAGGTTCATGCGTGCCACATAAATCTGTCAAGATGAAACAAGTATCTTGATAGGAATAGAGAATGCATTGGCTTCCCATTGATGAGCTGTATGGAAGGAATGCGCAGTATATTATACGCACATGTCTGGAACCAAGGCTATTATCATTTGTGCTGAGGGATTTTAATGCTATGAAAGACCTATGATGCGACTTTTTCATGTTCAATTACATGCGTGTGCTCTTTCTATTCAATTATGGGGTAGGGGCAATAAGCATCCGTGATTACGGTGATCATGGATCAGTCAATACTAATTGGATCATATACGGATGGCATTTACTGCACTGCACTACACTGCGCTGGATGATATTGGCAAGCGCTGACGGAGCAATGGTACAACATGGCAAATACTGTACTACATGGCATACAATGTGCTCAAATATGCTCATGTACCTCACACTCATGGAGCGGTCCTCATGAGCAAAATGTGGAGCATACAGAAAATTTGCAGACACTGTCTGCTATCGTACACCACTGGCACAGACATGGGTGTGGTGGCTTTAATAAGGGGAATAAGGTAGATTTTTTTTCTCTCTTCTCTTGCAAGTCACCATTTCATCACTTTAATCTAAAAACTTTATAGTTTCAAATATTTATCTGCCCCATACAGATCAGATGGCATTTTCCCACAATTGAGTTTATTCTTATCACATTCTAATGAGAAGCATAAAGAGAAACCTGAGAAAAATGAGTTTGAAAATCCTTATAGGGATAATTTGGTTTGGACAATGTTAGGGAATTTATGACTTCTCTTTGGAGGAAAAAACAGAAAAAGCAGCAAAGGTGACTTTGATGCACTGCTCCATATGACAGGGTTAGACATTAGCAGTGGCCCAGTGGCCCAGGGCCACTGATCATTGGTGTTGGGCCACCAAATGTATCTTTTGGTTGCCCGTTTGGGCAAAGAAGATTCAAAATGGATTTTTCCTTTTGCTTTTATTTTGGGTCACCATATATTGCAGGGGGGGGGGGGGAGGGCTACCAAAATTTCAGATTTTAAGATTTGAGTGGCCCAATGACAATAAAGTTAGTGTCGAGCCCTGTATGATCAGATTCTAGTTTACATAACGACAACCTCTGGAGCTCTTCCTCCATCCTGCAAGGATTCTCTCCCTTGAAGAGTGTTCTCTGTGATTTAAATATTCCTCGCAAACTGCTGATGCGCCATTACCAGTAATGAAGACATGCACGAACGTAAAAGTACAACAAACAGGGGAGCACAATGAGCTAGAATTTTTTCTCGCGCGACTTCTCGTCACAGTAATGTGATAGAATGAAAGATCCAAGCATGCTCCAGCGAAACCCAATCTAGTGTTCAATTACGGGGGAAAATGAATTCCGGATCCAGGGAGTTATTTTGGAGAGTTCCGTGACTGGCAGTGGAAGGAGTCTGTCAGATTATATAGCATGTGAACAGACTCGCACATATTTGAAAGAAAATCTGAACCCTAAAACAGCAGTCAATACAGAAATCGTTCAAAGGGAATTATTATACCTTTGTGAGAATGTGGCTCTTTATAGAAAGTAATTCCCCTTGATTTCATGTTGACTACTTTGAAATGTTTGAAAATAAAAATGAGAGAAATGTGAAAAAAAAGGAGGATGGAAGAAATTACTATCTTGAAATATCTCAAGATGATATTGTAAGTTGATTGAACCAGTGACGTATATGAATATTAAGCCAGTCAGTATATAAGCCTGTGAGTATATGAATATATTAGACCTATATTAATAAGGGGAATAGATTGGATTCATGCAGAAATGTAATGAATGTTTATTTTTTGTTTTCTTGATGTCTCTGTTGCAAGAATGCACCATTCTGTATTTCAAGATTATAGCTGTTTTTGTTTTGAGCTAAAAGAAGTGTGAAAAGTGACTTTGTCATCACTGCAATTCAGGTAGTCAGGTTCATGATGTCACGCTCCGTCACTCACAATCATCCATGCATAATGCGTTAAAACTAATGTTTATTGGTGTCAAATATGAAATTGAGTTCACAGCAGTTGATGTATGACGATGTACTCATTGGAGAAATGTTCCATTTACCAACCCCCATAAAGTTAATGACCTTTCTTGTGAGGGATGATTAATCCTAAATTGTATTGCCTGTGATGCATATTTTGTGTAATGAACTTCCGAGCAGAAAATTCAGCAAAGGTATCAGCTCCTCCCAGCGGGGCAAGCAAGGATGGCAAATTTTGATTGCCCAGTCATGTTTTTGCATGCCCGGGGCAAGTATTTTAACTGTGGTTCATGTATCATGCCGTTGCTTTCACCCCCCCCCCCCCCATGAAGTTACAGACACCTTGGAGTGAAATCGAGTCCTAACACTCCTCAGACCGCTAAACCTGAGAGCAAATTTGCCAATTACCATTAATGAAGTGGCTGCTGTAATAAGCTGCAGACAGGAGAATCCCAACCCTGTTTGCTGTCCTCCTGAAGAGAAGAGAGAGAAAAAAAAACCCCAAAAGAAAGACGAAAAAAGGTCAGATGACTCATTCCCACATCTTTGTCCTTTTTTGTCTCGTCCATTTTGACTGGTATCAAGACTGACGGAGCCTGGTGAAAAATCCCCGAATCCCCTATGTTCCTTGCTGCAGCTGTTATCACATGTCCATCTTGTTTATATACTACTTGCAAATGGTACTTGCAGCATTGTTGTTGTATTTTTTTTTTCTCGGACTATATCTCTCTTTTCATGTTTCTATTAGGCTGACAGCATTTCAGAATAAGCCTTTACTCAAGGTTGATAGCTGGAATCGTACTGAGTGCTAAGGATGGTTGCCCTCAAGTTGTCTATCTCTGTGGCAGTGAGGGGTTGTAATGTATTCCTCTTATGTAGTATGACAGTTTGTAACAGATCCATTCTGCCATTACGTTTGTTACAATGTCAAAAAAAAAGAGAGAAAAGAATGAGTAGACAGTGTCTTCAAGTTAGGATATACACACCACACTTCAGTACACAGGAATAAGAGCTACATGTATTTAAGCTTACTTTAATGATGACATGACTCTCTTCTAGTTAGTATAGTGGCTTGATGGATGCCGAGTATGAGCAAGAAATTGGGCTATACATTTGGATATTGGTTATGATTCAGGTGGTGATGCTATTGTAACACCAGGGGACCCCACAAAACGCTTGGGAGTACCCAGTAGTATTAGCTGGTATTCCAGTGAATGTTTTTGAAAATTGAAAATATATTCTAGACATACAGCTCTTGTTAATTTTGCTTGTATTATAGGTATGATTACTTATGCTCTTGTTAGAATTTGTGTAGTAAAGTTGAAAAATATGTTGCAATGAAGTATAATAGCAGTGTCCAAAACAGTTAAAGGGATGGTACAGTATTGGTGGAGATGAGAATTGGGCTTTTAACTTTTTGCGAGATACCAAGAAAACACTTTTGATATACAGTTGAACCTCTCTTATCCGGCCTCCCTTTATCCGGATCTCTCTATTATACGGACGCAATCTTGCCGTGATTTTTTTTAATATAATTACGGGAGGAAAGGGGGATTCTCAACTCCTTGAGAACTCCTACACAAACACACATGAATTACATATTACTTCCAATATGATTAACATACATTACATCAAATTTCCTTCCAAATTGCTTACCTTCAGACATTTTAACATCCCCAAACATCCCCAAATGTAACAGTGAAAAGGTTGCAGTATACACATTACTGCATGTGGTACTACAATGGGCTACATCAGTACATTTGTATATGTACGGTACATGTATGAAGCATCGAGTCTCCCGTATCCGGCCAAATCCCTTATCCGGATGAGACCCGGTCCCGACTTGTCCGGATACGAGAGGTTCAACTGTAGTACAGAGCATACCATTTTAAGAGGAATTCAAAGTTTATTCGAAGAAAATCGGGTTTGGAATGACTGAAACATCCAAAAACAAAGTAAAACAAAGTGATCATAATAAAGTGTGGGTCCCACACTTTATTAGAATCAATCTTTTTTGGATATTTCAGCTATTTCAAAACCAATTTTCATCAAATAAAACGTTGAATTCCTCATAGAATTACCTGCTTTTTCATATTTCGTAAGAGGTTTCTCATTATTTCACCAAAAAATATTAGAAACCTGAAATTAGGTCTCAACCAAAACTGTACAATCCCATTAGATGCAAGCCTCATGTACGATAGTATGTGTTTCCCAGACTGCCTTTAAAGGGAACCCCGGCACAGATAGTACCTTTAAATTGAATGACTTCATGTTGCAAATTATTATTGCAACTTAGATACATGGAAGCCATGAGAAGAGATTTGCTCAGCCACGGATAAGTGGACATTTTCATTGTGCCATCACAAGCGCGCTCTTGTTCCCCCTTTCCCTAATGTGGTGAGGTACACAGATGGCAGAGAGAACCGGGGTGCGATAATGATTCAAAGCTAGCCGCCTCTTAGTACCGACTGGACGACCGGCCGGCCGGCTGGCCGGCCTGCCTGCCTGCCTGTGTGCCTGCCTGCCTGCCTGCCCTCTCACACCAACAAAAGTCCCTGCCTACCGCTCCCATCTCGTCTGATGTAGATCTGCCAGCCAGTCCCACAAACAATGTAGATTAAACGACACAGTCGAGCATGACAGTGCGAGTGTGCCAGCCGTGGCTGCACACGGCTAGTCCATTATGTTTTGTTAGCGACGATGTAATGTGCGTGTAGTCACTGCCAGGAGTTACATTGTTACATTGTACTTGCACGAGTTAAAAACACTCTTGTCGCTCTTTATGGGGCTTCTTCAATCCCCTTCCCCCCTTTCTCTCTCTTTCCCTTTATACATTTGCTGTTCCATCAACATAAAGGAAGATGTTATCTGATGAATCCAATTTGAATGAACACTGTTTTTCACATCTTGTGCTTTCGCGATGCTGTCAGTTCATCAACTCATGTGCTCTCGGGAGAAAAGAAGCAAGTTATGCACAGAGAGAGAGAGAGGAGATGTCGCCGCTGTAACGATTCGCATACATCATGCGATGCTAATCATTTGACGCATCTACAAAAGCGTCAGAAATGAGGCTGAGCCCAGTGAAGTGTCAGGAGGAGAGCATTGGCATCGCCAGAGAAGATAAGAGTCTAGAGCTTCTCTTCTTTATTATGCACTAAACATGATGTGGAAAATTATTTTTAAAAAACCTCATCTCTTTTTTGCCTCTCTTCAAGGAGAAAGTCAAACTAACTAATGATTTTTATCTTTTTTGATTAAAACATGAGTAAATCAAAAGTCGGGAGTGTAAACATACATTGTAGTTGGGAGAGGAAGTTTTCCTATGTGGCTGTCTGTATCAGGACACCTCATTTGCACATTAAATAAACTGGTTGTATTCTTCTGATATTCCAGATTGTCTTTGTACTGCAGTTGTGCTTGAATTTTAACTTAGATCCCTGGAAAATGTTGACTTTTTGTGTGAATTCAGGAATTTCATATTATCTTCCATTCTGGAAAATGTTCTCTTTTCTGGTTTTTCCTCAATCTCTCTTAGTTCTCAGGATTTGTGGAAAGAAGGTGAAAAGATGAAAGTAGAAAGGATCAAAATAGTTGCAGGGTGCAGTCCTTCACAAGTCCTTGAATTTCAATTTGTACGAGCCATGAGCTTTAAGCTTATGCAAACAAGTGCTACGTCACTTCCTTAAAGTCGACGTCTAACATCTTTTGGAATCAGATTAATATGATAATTGAAACATCCATTAGCAGTGCTCAAGTTTTCCCCTAGTGATCTGTGTTTGATGAGCTGGCGCCGGGCTAGAGCAGCAAGCAGCCAGAAATAATTCGTAGCCATCACAACATTGCATCTGGAGCGCAATTGAAAATTCAAATCTTGCCTCTAGTTCTGCAGATTTCTCCATCCCCATCCCCCCCCCCCCCATAAACAAGAAAAAATAAAAAAGAACCAAACAAATGAAAAACACTTCATGATGCAGCAAAACAGCAAAGCATGTTATTGTGATTCTTCTTATGGCTGCTGCTCTATCATCGCCATCATGGCAATAAATGCAGTATATATTCCAGTCTCTCTTTAAATCCCATGTGAAGCATAAAAACTGAGCTCAATAGGTGTAGATGTGAATAAAAGATTGATTTTAGAATAATTCTATTTCATATTTCTAAGTACATTGAAACTACATGACAGTTTCTTTTTATTTATTGTTCAGTTTACAACAGCAAGAGTCAAACATGTCACTTAAAAAAATTGAATGCAGAGCGTATGATATGGTTACTGAGCAATTTTATTGTACTACAGAGCAACTATCAAAATGCGGTCTTGGTGAATATTTCATGTATAAAATGTATTGTTCCATAGTCCTTTGCTGTACGAAATTGATGACATTCCTTTCTATATTGCAGTGATATTGATCCCAATATATTGAGTTACCTATTGTGATACCCACAAATTCATACAAAATTGCGATATGATCTTCTGCCTAACAAACTACTATCAGTGAAACAAAGAAATATACCAAAGTTACAAATTTAATAGACTCACGGGCAAACTAAAAGACTAAATGTAATGTAATTCCAGTTACAAATGAAAAAAAAAAAAAAGAGGGCATTTTTAGAGGACCCAAACTATGTCTTTGTGTGGGCAGGACTTGTGGTAAACCTTCAAGGAATTGGAAAAATTTGGATAATTTTTGTGTCTGGGGGAGAGAAGGATGGTCACGATGATATTACTCCATTTTTATGAAGATGAAACAGCTGCCCAGATGAACCGGACCTAATAAAAGTCATGCTCGGTTTTTTGATTGATGACAGAGGCGAAGATAGTAGATGGGTCAAAACACTTTTATGACTTGCCACAGTCGGGCTGTGAGCTATGCGGTGTTGCTGCGAGAGAAGAGAATAGAAGCCAGGAATAACAACAACAACAACAACAGCAAACAGATCTGCTTTCTAAGAAGCAACCGCAAATGGTTAGAAATGTACAGGAACCCGGCCGTTTGTGCACGACAAAGCCACCTTTCCTCCGTGATGAATGATTCTGCCCGACGTATTTGATGGGAGATTGCCCGAGTATAGATAGGCTCTGCAAGACCAAGCTACGTAGAACCCCTCAATGCATCTGTTTGCGCACACTTTGGTATTCGTGAATTAGACTTCAGTTTTGGTCTTTCTTTCCTCTTGTTTGTCTGTTCAGTCATCCTAGCTTGTCCTTGTTTGTGCATTTAAAGGACAAGTTCACCTTCATAGACATGTGGATTGAGTGAATGCAGCAATATTAATAAAACACATCAGCAAGAGTTTGAGGAAAATCGGACAATCCGTTTAAAAGTCATGAATTTTTGAAGATTCTGCTTAGTCACTGCTAGATGCGAAGACTACTACAGCTTGTGATGTCACATGAGTACAACGATATAAAAAAGTATAAGGAAAATTAAAGATATTTTCACTTTTCTTGCATACTAAAAGAACACTTGACTTCCCTCTTTCAGAAGGCAAGGGGGAATAATATCACCCTTAACATATGTCAGTGACAAGTCAGAGAAATGTGCACCTTTTTTTCAAAAAGTAAAATTTTGTGAAATTCTCTTTATATTTTCCTTGTATCACTGTATGCATGTGACATCATACACTCTAGTAGTCTTCTCATCCAGCAGTGACTATGCAGATACTTTAAAAATTCATAACTTTTAAACGGATTGCCCGATTTTCCCCAAACTTTCACTGATGTGTTCTTCAAATATTGCTGCATTCACTCAATTCACTTTATTGTATATGTAGGTGGACTTGTCCTTTAAGAAAAGAAAAATGATGGAATGTCAAGACATGCCCTGAACAATGACAACAGTATCTCATTAGCAGCTGTGCTTGTTGTGTGCCTGCATTTCATCTTGTCTGTTTATGATATGACAAACTAGTAAACTTAAAAAGTCCCCTCAGTTTTCCCACTGCTGAGTAGTTTTGGAATAGTCTAACTAGAGGCTCGTCCTCTAGCCTGTAGGTATATGGAAGGAGCCAAAAATGATAATGACAGCATCATGCAGTTTGGGCAAATTGTCGAGAGAATCTGAGATTAACAGATTCTTAACGCAAGCAAAGTAATAAAAGTTTAATCAGTAGGTGTGTTCACATTTGAATCTATGTGATATCAAATACCTCAGTGTCCTTATTGGTACTATTCTCATTGGTCAGATACCACGGTAATTCTAGATTCTGTGGTCATTCACTTGGTACAGTTCTCACTTACGAAATACCATCATATTTGTGGCAAGCACTGTGCATGTGCACATCTTCTTCTGGGAAAAGACACAAGTGTGTCAGATCACATGAGAAACATGACACATTGATGGTATTTCCTGACATGATTTGCACTCAAATCTCACTTGTGCATTTCGTGCAAAGTTTAAATTACTACCGTAAATACTATGGTATTTTGTGATGTACAGTATGTCATGCTGCATTTGCATTCACATTACTAAATACCATGTGAAATACCACAGTATTCCACATCAGTATGAATGTGTCCTAACGTAGCCCTGGCATGTCTGTCAGTCTGTTCTCTAGTAAGTACAATAACAATCTTGAAAGAGGTTTCTACTGTCTGTTCCTCCCCCCATCCACGATAACAGACTAACGCTTGAAGTCGCAGTGTGTGTGACGACAGAGGAGATAGACCAATATAATCTATCACCGGAGAGTGGCTAATGGTCCCCTCCATTTTGGTCTGCATTCTTGGAGAGACGTGAATCCAGATAAGGTTCAGATAAAATAGGATGATTCATGAGTGCGTTTGAAACAGAATCAATTTGTCTGATGTATGTGTGGTAAATGGGATGGACAACTACATACAGGATGAGTTTAGTGGGTTCATTCAGTTCGCTTTTGGGTTTTGTTTTAGTTTAGTTTTATTGTATTTTTTTTTTTTTGGGGGGGGGGAGTTCTGTCCCAGGAGCTGTCTTTTTAAGTGACAAATTAGAAATTTAGCAGACAGGAAAAAAAAAAAGATGTATTGTGCTCGGATGCAGTAGGTTTAAATTCCATGTAAAAAATACAAATGGAATGCCGCACTGGTTCTCAAACTAATGTAGGGCCAATCCTGTGAATGTGATGACCTGTCACGAATAGAATAATTGTTTACTTTTCTTGATGTGTATAAAGGTCTTCATATGTATAAAAGTCCTAATAGAAATCTTTTTATTTTATTTTCATTTCTGTGTGTGTGTGTGTGTGTGTGTGTGTGTGTGTGTGTGTGTGTGTGTGTGTGTGTGTAAGGACAGTCATTTTGATTTGAAATATAAACTTCACATGTCATGGCTTTGACATTGTTTTGGAATGATACTGAAAACTGAAGTGACTCGAAATAGTGTTCATGCAATTTTTGGTCCTCCCCTGGTAAGGTGCTGAGATGTATGGAGAAATCCTAGGAAATATAAGACATTTTGAAAAGTAGAAACTCTGAATACCAACCCAGAAAGTGTTCTATGTACAGGATGCATGCAAACAAAACAATCTTATAGAAATGGACAATAAAATCAAATTGAATGGAAGTGAACTGAAAAACAAGTTTAAAGATTTTTTCCCACAAATACTCCGTAAACTGTTCAAACCCTGTACATGGTGTTTCTCTTGCTGTACTTAAACTTATCAGAGCCAAAGTTCTTCTGTTGTACCATATTGTAGATCCATGTGCAATTATAAATTCCATTTTCCCAGGTTATGACCCTGAAAAAAAACAAAAAAAAACTATTCTTTGCCAGGCACTACAAGATGAATCAAGATCAGCGTGTTGTCATAACCTGATAAAGACCAGCCGAGCGTCAACTCTGCCCCAGCAGAGTGCGTATATATGAGTTTGATCCTTGTCTTTTATCGGCTGGCGCCCTCCTGGAACAATGGGTCACTTACCTTGTCCTTATAAGGTAATCCCCCAACAAACCTGGGATGGGGGTTAGGAGGGTTAATTCAAATCTTAGGGGAGAATTATGCTGCATTCTGCAGTAATCCCAATTATCCTAGCAGTTTCCATCATGCACATCACCCTTTGGCTGAAATGATGCCTGTCTGGTCTACAGTTGTAGCCCTTGTCATATCTCACAGAAAATCAATGGATGAGTTGTTAACATACTCAAACAAAAACAAATAGACAAACAAACTTGATTATAATGGCAGGTACAAAAACTCCACAAAATAATTGTGTTCACTTTATTTACTGTTATAGATTTGTAACAAACAGACATACTTATTATTATTATTATTATTTATTTATTTTTTTTTTTTTGTGTGTGTGTGTGTGTGTACAAGTGTGTCTATATACAGTGGAGGCATTTTAGTGAAATAGGGTCTGACTGCAGATGAGACTACTCAGTAATGCAATATGATTTTGATGTTGCATCCATGATGTATCACCCTCACTCTCCTATTTCAGCCATGTGTCTGTCTGGATTTCAAGGCCAGTTAGCAGACTTTTTTTTTTTTTGGGGGGGGGGGAGTTAAAGTTGGGAAGGGGTGAGGAAGGGATAGTATCGAGAAAGGTGTCAAGATTATGATCACTAAATAAAGAAGAGAAACATGGTTTGTCATCAAGCCCTCGGGTTCTCTAAACACCCGTGTGCAGTATCCATATAGCATATTTCACTTTTTGCACACATCATATTTCTTTCTCTTTTTTTTTTGGGGGGGGGGGAGGATTACGGGTCTCTCTTTCATTTTGCAGATACTTTTATACCTCTAGTTGTTATGCTAGCCTTTACTCTTGGTATTGTACATTACATGATAAAGTACAAAGAATGCATTTCTGTAAGAAGGTTCTGTCAATTTGTTTCCATGCTAATGATATCCAATGGTATTTTAGACATGTGACTGTGGTGGAAACCAGGTTAATCATTATTCATGTTCCCATATCTCCAAAAGGGCTTGAAGAAAAAGATCTTGGGAATTAATGAACATGATGTGCACCAGAGGTCTGTTGGAAATATTGCTGCTGATGATATAGGCCTATTGTGTGATCATTGTATAATACTGATTTTTCTAAGCTATGTTATATATGCATGTTATGAGCGTTTCATCTGTGATTTCCACAGAAGAAATTGCTTGGTACAGGGCACGGACGTCTAGTTTTCCGTTTTTCTTCTCTGTTGGTTCGAGAAATCTTCATTACTCTTGCTCCTTATGTCAAGCCATCCAATGTTGTTTTATGTCTGCCGACGGAGCGAAATCCAATATGTGCACCAGTTTAATGGGGACTTAATCATTCCATGGACCAATTAGTAAAGAGTTAGAGTCGCTGCTCCACTGCTTATGAGGCGGGGGTGAAGATGTTTGGAGAAGGAGCAGTAATGCGAAATGATACTGCTCCTCAATTATCAATCAAGTGGTACGATTCGCATCACAGTACATTAACTCGCCCGCTCCACCGTGAAAGACAAATCATTTGTTCTGCCAGATTAGAGGGCAAAATCCATTTGGCTTGTGATGGAGGATGAGAAGAAAACCTTTCCTCCCCTGTGGAGTTTCCTGACAGTCTGTCATTTGCTTTCTTCAGACATCATTCTACAACATTTTTGTTCTCTCTTTTGCCATTATCGCTGGTGATGTCTTATATAGACTCTGTTTTATACAGGAGGATCATTATTAGATGCAAAGTGAAATAAGTTATTTGTCTCTTTCCTAGTAAATTGATATTGAAAGAAAATAACAGGACAGGATGAATACCAAAACACTTAATTTCAAGCCTTTCATAAAGACTGAAATTGTGAATTGTTTGTGTATTTGTGAGAAGTACTGTATGTAGCATATTAAAGGGTGTGTACAGTTCTGGTCGGGGTGAAGATTTAGCTTTTAACGTTTTGCGAGATATTCAGAAACCACTCTATGAGATGTCAAAGAGCATGCAATTCTAAGGGGTATCAAAAGTTTATTTGATGAAAATCGGTTTTGAAATGGCTGAGATATCCAAAAACAAGGTGAAACAAAGAGATCCTAATAAAGGCGGGGCATGTCGCCTTTTATTATTATCACTTTGGGGGATATCTCAGCCATTTGAAAACCAATTTTCATCAAATAAAGTTTGAATCCTTCTTAAAATCACATGCTCTTTCATATTTCATAAGAGGTTTCTCATTATCTCACTTAGAAATGTTCAAAACATGAATCCCCACCTCAACCACTACTGTACAGTCCCTTTAAGAGCGAGTTCAATTTTTGTAAATTGGAACTTCCAACAATTTCTTGAGTGGTTAAATTCATGATCATGAATACATTTATGAACACAGAAATGTACGCATACATGTGATGTCACATTCATGGTGGGATCAGACTCAATATTTTCATGCGTTGTTTACATAGCACCCAGCTTGCGAAATCTGTGAATATATAAGATATAATCCCACAAAATGATATGGCATATACAGCAATTACAGTCACATTTCTCCTTGATAGATTTGAATTTGTACATTCTCCTTTTGAAACATGTCTCACCAGCTATAATGGAGAAAGAAGGCAAATTTTTTATCATTTACAATTCGGCTGAATCTTACCTCCCCTCCCCCCCCCCCCCAATGAAAGTAGGCCAGCTGTGCTTGATTATGTCTACCCCTGATCAATGAGTCATATGGGCTCATTATAACTTAAAAGGCATTAAGTTCTCTTTTACTGCCACTATCCTCCAAGCACACCCAATTTGCCCACAATAAAAAGAGATGTTCTACAAAATGACAAGCAGTTTGGAATGAGATTTGTTTTCATTCTTTTTTTTTTTTCGCCAGATGGAGGGGTTAGGGGTGGGAGGTTTTAAATGATGACACTGCATAACCAGAAATGTTGACTTAATTTTTGTGAATTTTGCAAGAGCCAAGATTTGCGAAATTAAAATGCATGTGGAAGTTCTTGTCTACACTCAATTCACAAAAATTTCATGCTGCAGAAAGGCTGTAAAATCAGCTTCAATTCGCGAAAATGTCTGCTTTTTCTTCTTCTTCTTCTTCTTTTTCCTCTTTTTCATCTAGTATTCTTCTTTGTTTTTTAACACTACCATAGGCTTCTCACAATGGTGGCTTAGCTTTACAGTGTACCCTATCACTGTAAACATCAGTAAAATTTGACATAGAATTAAGAGATTAATTGTTTACTATGAATTATGACACAATCTGTATGTAAATAGTGTAAATTTTTTTCAGCCTTTTTTTTATTTCATTTCATTTCATTTCATTTATTGTCCATAAAATGGAAAGTCTTCATGAAATCTAGTGGCATAAAATTACAAGTACAAAGAGCACACATTCCAAAATGAAACGCAAGAACTAATATACCAAGAAACATTTCATTAATTCATTATATAAAAACACAGAAATCTTTACACCCAATAACAAGAAATACATCCACGACATAGAATATTGCACTGGTTTTTTCTAAAAACCCACATGTATAGGCCTAAATAAATGTGGAACAGATGTATCCATCTTTGTTGTTACACAATATTTGATGATTTGCATAACCATTTGTTGCTTTGTGCTACACATAATAGTAAGAAGATCCCAACAATATGAATGACAGAACGGGTGTGTGTTTGTTTGTTTTGTTTGTTTTTTTGTTTATTGTTTTTTTGGTTTGATGTGATTTCTTGTTTTTAGATAAGATAAAATTGTAACAAAGTCTGGATTCATTTACCACTTTCTCCCTGAGCTAGGTGACTTACGACATCAAGTAACACGCAACTTTAGAAGAAATTAGCATCTAGTAGATTTGTTTTAGATATACTGAAGAAGTCCGGGGTGCATAAATGTAGTCTCATATCTCTACCATAGATATAGCACTGTGGGGTAATGCAAAAACTCATACACGTAAATGCATGCAGTCCACAATAAGATCCCTTTACATGAGAAGAGTTACCATTATCCGTAATGTACCTCCTTCATCCATAGAGCACACACACCAATCCTGTGGCCATGTTTGACTGCCCCCCCCCCCTCCTCCGTCCCCATCCTCTTTTTTTCCCCCCCTTCCAGTCCTGGAAAAGAAACCAGATATTGGGCAATGAAAGAAATGGTGGAAAAGCAGCTTTTGCTGATTGTATTTGCTCTCCTATTGCCAATGCACTTCCTCCGTAGGAGGTTGAGACACACGGTAAGACGTGAGCAAATCAGCGAGGTGATCCTTTCCCATGTTCATGTATCATGTAGTCTCCTCAACAGACTTTTGTTTGCAAATCAGCAGGGGTGTGCAGTCTCCTGGCCAGGCTTCTGTTTGCAAATCAGCAGGGTGGTCCTACCATGTTCATGTGCTTTACATCATGCAAAATTCTGTTATGCCAGTCTATAGGATACAATTAACCTAGAACAAAGACTGAAAAAAAAAGAAATTTATATATACCCCCTAAAAAAAAAAAAAAAAATCAAGTAATATAGCTGAGAAGAAATAATAAAATGCACACTGATGTATTCACATCAAAGAATGTCAGCTCAGAACTACGAGATGCAGGTTGCACAGTTCGCTTGTCACTTGTTTGTTTGTCCCATAATGGAGACTTTGATCTCCAACTTGACAAATTCTTTGTGTGACCAGAGTTGTGGTTTAGCTGTGGGATTGTATGGAGTCAAACAGAGTTCAAATTTCCATATCTTTTTACCCCCCCCCCCCCAGGCTGTTTCCCCCTCTATCAGATTTTACAGTCACCAGGAAAAGTAGGAAAACGCTTTTGAAACATGTACATCATTAATTTTTGTTGTGAAATATCCAAGGACAACATCTTGAGATTTTTAATTAAAATGTTTGATAGAATATCATGTATGAAATATTTCTGGCTGTGGCAATATTTCTGTTGAATGAAAGTGACATAATTGTGGGTGTGATGCTGTTTGCCAAACATATTTTGCCATACTGGTAATCAATATATTATACTTCAGTTCACACTAATTCCATACAACGCTATGAAAATTATTTTTCTCCCTGTACTGACCGTCAATGTGAATTATCTATCTACTTGAATTTGATGTCACCATGATAGAACCTGTGTCTTAGGTGTAATATATGGGGGCTCTATATCACTCTGTATCTATTCAGGAAATGAATTAGAATTAGTAGAAATATCTTCTGATTTTTTTTTTAAGTTGATCAAAATTTGATACATATTTTATCTATCCTAGGACTCAAGAGGCCACAGAGAACACAAAGAGAACTCAAAGCTATATCTTTCCAGACATGCTCATGTCTACTTGACAAAGGTCTGAAGATGTCTCAGGGATGATGTGTAGAGATTATAAGTTACTTGTGTCTGCTAAAGAACTGTTTTAAAAGCATATTTCATTCCATGCTAATTGAGCCATTCATTTTGTAGGTCTGGAAGCAAACTGGAATCACGTTTCTCCCACACACATTTTCAGTCATGTTTGGCCAAATGTGGTTCGGAAGTGTTATTTGATCAAGGTTTTGTGGTGATTTTCACATGTGTGTTTGAAGTCTGAACAATTCAACCGCTGAAAATGCACACCAAGAAGGGGAACTCCCTTTGTCCTCCAAGCCCTTCACTATAAACTCCGATTACTAGATGTATGTTTACATTTACAAAGCATACATACACATGAACGTCCGCATAAAGAAGCATCTTTACATACACTGAGAGCTGTGTGTTTGATTGAAATGTCTTAGAGTTGTTGACATATACATAACTGCCATTTAGAATGTCGTGAGCAGTTGGTAGGGAGACTCTTTTGAATTGCTGGTCTGAACACCCCAAACTCTAAACATGATTAGAAACAAGGATATATTGCAGTCTGAAAGTGCAGCAGGACACATACCCGTCTAATCCGACCAGCTCACTTTGGTGTGGGTTTCACAATCTGACCTGAAATCCTACCTTTCCTCTACCCCAACATCTGGAGAAATCTTACCCCAGCCGAGCAGGGCAGAGAACCTCCCCGAGCCTGGCTGGAATGTGCTGGAATATCTTACATCAATCTACCATGTCATTGCAGATTTTGAGATAAGTCTTTGGATGAGACAAATTTGAACCATGTATCTCACAGTACACAAAACCAGATCTGCTGTTAGAGGTTACATTCTTTTGTTGTAGTCATGCTCAGTTCGATGAATGATTTTCTTCAACGTAGTTGGATGATTTCATCTTTCAGAAAGTTGTGCCCCAAACTCTGAATGTATTCAAATGATTGCTTGCTGAGAGTCAGAGGTTGTACCATTGCTTACAGGAGATAGATGTGTCATGTCCCACAGGGAAATTGCAATGTTTTTTTGTTTTGTTTTTGTTTTGTTTTGTTTTGTGGTTTTTTTTAAGGCAGTAAAGTAATTAACACTTTTGGTGCCAGAACATTTAACAGTGTATATAGTGCTATGGTATTTACTGTGCCAAAGAATGCTCCAAGCACACAAAGGATTAAGAACCAAAAGGATGCTAATCTCTATGGCATTTAAACCCTTCTATTTCTAAACTGACCACCATGAATAAATCATCATAACATTCATGCCTTTTCAAGTGTCTGAGAATTTTGGTGAATGTGCAGATGATCACTTTGGTTATCAGTTTTTAATGGCAGTTGGGTGTCTGCCGAATAGTTATGAAATCTCACAAATGATGATTTATTTAACAGATCAAAAGGATTAGCATAGAAATGTCCCTATGTCTGGACAATATTTGATTTAAAAAAATCCCAGAAATCTCTGCATATTTTTCATCCTGAACACCCTCAGCTTTACAGAAAGCCTCTCAAAGAATAAATGGATTGCTCATAAATCATTGTTCATGGTTCATGAGTCTGATAATCTAATTGAAGTATGGCACTCTTGAATCTGTTGATGGCAAGGATTACTTGCGCGTGAGTATGAAAACTGTAATTCTATCTGGAAATGAAGAGAACCAGAGCTGGTGCTCGAAGATGAGAGACGTTCAGCTTCACTAAATTGATCAACTCCAGACAGGTGATTTACTCTGTTGGTATTGCTTGTTTGAATGATAATCATCCAATGTAAATCAGCAGATTAAGGAAAGGTTTCGGAACTTCTACATTGATTGCAATTATACATCTAATGAGAAAGTTATAATGATTTATCTGTCATTATACAAACATGTTCTATCTTGAGCTAATGCTTAACTGTATAGCCTATGTAAATATAATATGATATTTATTGCATACCAATGACTTGATGTGTCCAAAAGGACTGAAAAGTTAATATGTACACACATTTTCCTGTTAGAATTTGCACGAAGTTGTTCTGTCATGGAGGAGCAATATTAAAGAAGAGCATGTAGCATTTGCTTTTTGAAAAAAGCTGTGACTTAAATGTATTTTTGAGACATTGTTCGAAAGAAGAGACAGTTACTGTACTAAACAAATGTGTCAACTTTACAGACAATTATGCATACCCATAGGAGGCAGTGGTGATTGGCCCACTGATATTCAAGTGCTCATATTGCTTGTAACGTTGTCAGATTTGACTCAAAGTTTCACTTTGGTATTGTAAGGGCTTCTCCCCTTTCACTCAAAAATAGCTTTCTCCGAATCGGATAAATTCTTCTGGAAAGTGCTTTGACATACAGAACGTTACTGCTTGATTCTCATCCATGAGACACCCTAGCCCTAGCCCATATACCTTAAGCACACAACAAGACTGACAGTCCAGGTACTTGGCATCTCACCCTTATTAACATAGGCATGGCTTGCCTGTTATTACCCCCAGCGTGTCCAAAACTCGTAACATGCGCGGATTAGCCGGGAAAGTGAAAGTGACACAAACAGCATGAGATGGTGACTGGGTTACACTGTAACACAACTACCAATTATCTCCAATATGCTGCAGCGGCACTTGTCACTTCAAAGAGCGTCGTCGTCGATGGCAGCCTTCCAGCGATCAAGTTGCATGATCTGATCCAATATGCCCTCTCTTTTTTTTTTTTATACTTCTACTTCTTCTTTTTCTTGCTTTTTTTTTTGTGGTGTCATCTGCTGGATACAAGTACTTCCATGTTTGGAAATACGGCTGCTTTGCTGTGCCGATGTTGTTGTCGCCTCCACAACCCCAGTATTGTGTGAGGATATCTCACCTGTGTGCCCTTATCGTGCCCTGAACTTGAAACCTTTATTCATCCCACTGTTGATCTTTGAATCTGCATATCTATCTCATGGACATAATGCACTTTTTAGATTGATATAGACATGTGATGAGTATACCTGAGTGTAAATGACATCCAGGTAACTATACACTAATCTGTTTTATCATCAACATTTTGTAAGAATGTGAATGTATTTTGCAATATATAAATGTTTATTTTCTTTTTTCTTTGTATTATTATGTGTACACAGTGTCTACAAGATAACACATGGGTTCATATAACCATGTGGTTTATTTCTACCATTTTTTATTCTCGACAGAGGAGATGCCTTTTTTGAATGAGATTCACACATTTTTTGCTATTGTTCCGTTTGTCTTGTTGCATATCATGTTTCATATTCTGTATCTCCACAATTAGCATGCAGCATCTAATTTATAATGTTGTGATAGAGAGATTGCTTTGTGTTGAAATCATCACCATGGCTAGATATTCAAACGTGCATGATACAATTTTATTATTCAATTACTGCAGAAAATTTGTATTTTGTTTGAGTCAGTCATCACAGTCTACTAATTTCCAGGGAAATTTGCGACTTCATTGCCAATCAAGAATACAGATTGGCTTTTTCCTTGACAAAGCTGGAAAGATGGATAAAATTAATATGAATTTGAATGTTAGGATGAAAACATTGAACAAATATCTACATAAGAATAGATATGCACTTGAATAGATATACATTTTATGAATGCAGATATAAATTTTGATATACCTGTTGAGACCTATTGATACGAGTTTGAATATACACTTTAAGTGAAAATGAACTTTCACAGGTCATATCAAAATCATTCTATACTATAATCGGCTTGTTTTGAAAGTTCAAAGAGATAAGAAATTAATATTTTCATCATGAAAGCACCCAAATGTTACATTTGATCAGCTAATCAGTAGACTGATTTACTTTGCAACTAGATGTTGAAGTCCAGTTGGCTGACCATTACCTATTTTGGTTTTTGATTTTATTAGCCTTGTCTATACATTTCATCTCATCGGCAAGTTAAATGTTCTTCCACCGTCAGGAATACATCACATATTGCCCATTTTCACACTCATTTGCCATGCTCACAATGCACAGCTACATTCTCCACGTTTGACTATTAACCCCTGCAGTGAATGTTTTGTTGCCATTGCTAACATGGAATGCTCGTCTCTGAATGCGCTCTTTCTCTCTCTCTCTGCCCCGCCTCCATCTCTCCACGATGACATAGGGGTCGGTAGTGACGTGAGGGTGCAGCTAAAGAGCCCCGGCTCGCTGGAGGGGATTGAGGAGGGGGACCGAGTCACCCTTGTCTGCAAGGCCACGGGCAGCCCCACCCCGGATATCACCTGGTATAGGGACAACGCCCAGCTTGCGGCCAGCTCCAACGTGGATTTCACCACGAACCGGCTCAAGATCAAGAGCGTGACTGCAAAGGACAGTGGGTCGTATGAATGCCTCGCTGCGAATTCGGCAGGCTCATCCAGGAGTTCTGATGGTATCACACTAGATATCGTTGGTACGTGGGAGCTTTGCACTTTTGCTGTCTTACCTTATCACTCTTACAATTTGAATAGTTCACTCAGTGAAGCAGCAGCACACAAAAATTTTAAGTTCTGCATATGGCCACAAGAAATTTATCCATGACTTGTGTCAGGATTTACATTGCTTGCTGTTTTACACAAGATTTGATGCAGTTTTTGTGTACTTTAAACTAGTAATTAATTTGTTGCAAATTGAATATTCTTATTTTTATGTTCATATTCAAGTTTCAAGTTCGTGTTTGACACATTCATAAAAGATACGATGGGGTGGGGGGGGGGGGGAGGTCGGGTGGGAATGGAGTGAGGGATGACAGGAAACAAGATGGGAGACCTTACGACTGCAGGAAGGAACATGCAAAAAGGTTTGTATCAATCTGTCCCTTTTTTATGCATGAAATTGAATCAATGTTCTGTGTACACATTGCATGGCAGCAAGTCATCCACATGTCAGGCGGCAAGCATGATTGATAACCTCGCATGGAAAGTTAAGGAGAACACCCACAATAGGAGGGGAACCCTTGGCCGGTCGCAACCGATCCGGGGAATCCTTCAAACGGAAATGAATTCATTGTAAAGGCATCAAGAAAAAGTCATGGCAGCTCTCAATTGGTGGTCGTATCGCGGCCGCGACATGACGTATCAGGCGTGTGATAAATCATCAGTTGCCCGAAGTGCTGAATGGTTGATATCAATTCCAGACCAGCACTGTCTCTTGAGGCAAGCATTAAAGGAATACACTGCTCCATTTTCATGTTAACTGTAATGTTTTTTTTTTAATCAGAACAAACAAATTTAAACAGACATAACAGTGAGAATTTCAGTAAAAATCAGAATGAAAATAGAAAGTACTGGAAGTTACGATTTTCATGTGTTTGATGAAGCAGTGATTGGTCACACGTAACCCATGAAGGATGAGTTGGTGATGTCATCAAATCACAACTCTTGGCTTTTTTTTATTATTTTATCTTGTTTGTTGAAAATACAAACTTTTTTGGTTTGTTGTCTTAGATTAATTAATTTAACTCTCTCATCTAAAAAGTTGGACTGCTCAACATTACTCATACTCTAGACTACTGTTTTGCAAGGAATATATATATATATATTTTGGGGGGGATATTCTTTTGGCTTTTTTTCTTTGCAAATGATATTGTTTTGTCTGTTTTGAATTTTGACAAGTTTGTGAGGATTTATAATGTATGCAAACTAACTTCTAGAAGAGGGTTACATCATTATTGCATACAATATGCACAAATCTATGTTTTATTTGCCCAACTTCACTGATGTGCAGTCAGGTGAAATTTGTACATTTCATAATTGAGTTCTTTGTTTGTCCAAGTCCAATGAAATAATGATTATTCTGCGGGTTTAACTATTCTTATCCATCATTTGAATTAATGTGAATGTAGAATGGGCTTTTACCACCCTTTACAGAGAGTCCTTAGAATTGATAGAACTCTGGTTTGTACGGGATACTCTCGTACATGAATTCTTAACAAGCCTAAATGCAAAACAAAGTTTCCAACACACACTCTCTCCCTACACACAAACACACACCCTTAGCCGCATGTTGCAGCCTCTCCAGATATTACTTTTGTTATTATATATTGATCTGTCGTACCATTTGCCCATAGTGGCCATCCAGCAGAAATGTCAAATGAATCCAGGGCTGATGATTTATTTTTCTTTTGAGGTATCATAATATTAAGTTCTCAGAAACAAACAAATGAGAAAAAGAAAACTAGAGCAAGATAGTGTCAAAATAATTGTGAAAATATTTCATTAGTTTCTTGTAAGTTGAAATTCCATGATGGGTTTTGTTTAAGAATAATGATTATGTATTTTGTTTCTCAAAGTGAGACATCAGATTTTTTTTTTCAAATGTTGAAATTTAGATGAACAGAATATATATTTGTTTATCACATATTTACCTTGGTAATGCATCTTTTCTTTTTTCTTTTTTTTAGATTCAATGTTCTTTTGCCAAGATTTAGCCAGAATATTTGTTTGATTCCGTGAGAATTTGAATGAAATGCGATTCAAAGAAGCACCGGAGGGAGATACAGTTGAAAATGTAAATATCATATCCTCCACGAAAGATGCTGTCGCGAGAAGTGGTGCTGCCGACAAGGCTGCTTTTGATGTCTGCCGTATTTGTTATTTCTGTGCCCGGAGTTTATCAATTTATATCTTGCCGAGAGCTAGGATTAGTCGGGGGTGGGGTGGGATGGGGGGAGATGCTTGGAGCAAGCAAGGAGTAATTGAATTATTCATGTTTTCTCATGAATCCGGGGAGTGATTGCAGGTGCTTATGGGTTGGGGGATTGATATCATGAGATATATGGTGTATGTGTGTTTGTGTGTCTGTCTGTGTGTGAGAGAGAGAGAGAGAATACACGTGTTTTGATTAGCTTTGAAATGGAAATTATCTTGCAACGTTTTATGCCTCTTTTAGGGAATCATTGATGCGGCAAATATGAGGGCCTAGCCATAAAAAAAAGGCGATTATATGAACGCGACTGGACTAGAATTGTCGCTGTTACTTGTATGAGAACTTGTACATGCACACGTTTCGTGACTTGTCCAGATACGACCAGTAAGTCTGCTTTAAAAGGCACCTGACTTCTCACACATGCATTGCACACTATGTGTCTTTTTGTGTGTGTTGTCTGTCTGTCTGTGTGTCCTCTGTACCACAAGATCATAAATGAGGGCTCATGGAGTATTGCCAAAAACATTTGATATCACTGTGGACGTGAGCGTGTAAACGAAGTGAGGACTTCACAGGGGCTATGTAAGCACCATCCTTCTGGTTTTGTTTGCATCATGTGCATGTGAATAACCAAACCATGTAATATCAGCGAGGGTACTTAGGAGCATGGAAAAGTTGAGCCAGATACAACCATTAGACTGTTACAAAATAAGAATAAGTGGTTGGGGGGGGGGGATTAAGCCTACTGGAAGACAGGGACATGTCAACTCTACTTCCAATCAAATAATGATGCTGTGCTTTGCAGTCTCATTACATCCTCTGTCTTATTTTTATGGATGGTAAAATATCAGGGAAAAGAAAATGAGGATCAAATGTCAAAACAAGAGTTAACTAGGGTCTGCGACTTCACAACTAAGTGCACTTGTATCAGTACATTTAAATCAATTATGACTGTATCAGCGGGTGTAGCAGTTTCCATTAATTGGGTCAGACAAGTTGAGGATACCACTTTTTGAGGGAAAGTGAGGGCAGGCTTGCAGCTCGGAAGAAAGAACGTGTAACTGGGAAGAGGAGTAGATGGTAGATGTTCTTCCCACAGCGGTACCCCTCGCTCGAATGAGATCTTGGATGGATAGAGGAAGTATTGATCATGCTCCTGCTGTAATCGATACGAGCGGCAGGCATCCCAAACCGTGGTTGGAATCGCTGGTGTGGTGAGTAATGTTTCCCAGCAGCGGGGGCCCGGGTGCCAAAGATGTTCTCGCAAACGGAATCCTCCCTTTCCGCTGCGATCCCCAGCCACTCACCTGGGCAGAGATGGAGTGAAGGACGCTGCTAGAATAAATACAGGAGGTGTCGCGAGGAAATGAAATGAAAACTATGATGTGAAAGACTGTGAAGTGGAATGGACAGTATTGGTCAGTCATCGACCACTGCCATGTGGGGTGTTTACTTTGACCACCCAACCAAAGCATTTCAATATCAAGTGCATGTAATTATCATTGTGCTCTATCATCCGTGAATATTTCCATTGTTCAATGCTCAGTAGCTCATATCAAATCATCACTTGAGATATAAGGCCTATTATATTGCTGTGGGCAGGATGGCATTTGGGTCAGGGTTTTGCTTTTTCAATTAAAGGTAAATAGTTTTATATATCTGAGGAAATGCATAACAGGAAGGGAAAATCCTCTGACTGATGAATATCAAAGATTGCTCTGGACAAAGAAATTATGAATTTAGTATAAATTTGTACACTTGTGTCCTGTATGCATTTGTGGGAAGTTCTTTAGTTTGTAGCTGAATATGGGCGATCCGGCCATCTTCTCATATGGAAAATGAACAAACAAACAAACAAACAAATACTACATGTGAAGATATCCCCAGGTTTGATTATGTGCTATTGGGTGGGGGGGGGGGGCTGTTTTATTCTTGGGCCAAAACCACAGTTTGAGGGTCGTAAGAATCACTATGAGCATACATCGTCCTGCCTTGACAACAAACGATGTGGCAGAAATGACCAGATATTTGTGGTTTCACACCATTTTAAAAAATTCTTTCAAAAGAGGGAGAGTTCACGATCGGATGCCAGTTCTGTGTACTGAGAGGGAACAGAAGGCAGTGCCATATAGCAGGCTGCCTGACAAGGAGGTGCTAGAATACCAAGGAGCCAATAACTGCTGTTACAATTGTCTTACCCCCAGCCCCCAGGCTAACGGCTGGCTTGTGTTTTTTTATGATCGTTGCCAGCCTCTCCTTGCACAAACACTATCCAGCAAAAGGGCAAGTCCCTTGGCGATAAAAATTGCCCATAAAAGGGGGGCCAATTTGCATCGAAAATGGCCTGCATTTCGTGCCCCCCATAAACGCCTGGCTACTTGAGAGCAGATACACTGGAACTCTCTCTATGTGCGCTATGGCAAAGAAAAAAAAAATATAGATATATGTATCTTTCCTGCTATTTTGAGAATGGACATGTGTTTCCCATAAAGATATGTTTGCGGTTTTTATCGTGCTTGTTAGGATGGTGCGGCAACTAGCAGGCTGAATGTGGCAGTGAGTTATTGCAGAATTTCTGTATATATTGATGGTTCAAGTTAGTTTGATCTTGTCAAACAGTGATGATGAAATGAGATGGACACTCCTTTATCTAAAACTTATCGCGCTTTGTTCTCCGTTCGGCGTGCAACGCTTGAGTGCTGTCTTCACCGATTGGTACAGATGTCTGGAAGTTAATTGTCAATGAAAAGAGATTACCTAATCCGTATTGTGTCACGTCCATGGTCTCCCAGTGGGTCATAGATTGCTTTCACATGCACCGAGAGTGCGTAATTTGAAACAGGATTGTAATGATGCATCACAAGAATCTTGATTCAAATCGTGCATTTTTGCCATGTGAATGCAAACTGGAATCATGGAGGGTGATTTAAATCATAACTCCAGTCGTGTTTCAAATGACGGTTTGGAGGTGTTTTCGAATCTTGATTTGCCAAAATTGCGGAATGAAACAGTCATGTGTACGGATCAACCTCCGAATCGCGTTTTGCAGGGGCAGTGCTTACAGTGTCCTTTCAACCACTTATGCAGACAAACTGCGCTCCTCAAATTCTCGCACTGCAGTCAAAGCACGTGCTACTTATACCAGTCAATTGATTGATGGAAACTCAGAAAGAAGCCACACCTCCCCTCCTTGCTCTGAAATTCAAAATCACAGAATCTGCTAATCCTTCCTCAGTCGTGTGTACAGACGATAATTCGGAATGTAGTTGCGATGGTAATTGTAATTCAGCATTGCAGTTATGTTTTCTGGACCATTGTGAAACAGTCTGTGGCACATTTCTATATCTGAGCGGGCTTGTTAATCTACAACTAGGTCAAGTTTGAATGGATTATTGAATGCTGATTAAAGCTAAGGGTCATGAGGCAATTTCACGCTGTCTATGGGTTGTCCTTAACCGGAACAAGAATTATACAGAGAGTAAGCCAAGTGTGCAGTGCAATACGGCTTCTTGCCCCGTTGAGGACGAGTCCTGAGTATACTTTGGGCAATTGTTTATGGGAGATGCGTGTTGTAGCAAAATCAGTCTGTCCTCAACGGGTTAAATGAGATGAATATTGTTTTGTGATTTCTTGGTTTCTTGATTTTTCTCTTTGCACTCTTTTTCTGTTTTCTTTGTGTTGTTCTATGTTGTGTTTTTCTATGAAACGAATTCACCCTCCTAATTGTGAAAATGTGTATTTTTGTGCTGCCATTGAAAGCTTTGCTTGGATTATGGCAGAAAATAAACATGTTTGTATCAGATACAAAAATTCACTGAGGCAGAAATGTACATAGTTTGGTTTTGTTTGCTTTGCTGAATGACTTCACGAAAATGTACTTGTGTACAAATAGTCTGGCAGACCCCCCTTCTCTCTCCATCTCTTTCTTTTTAACTTTCTCTCTTTCTTTCTCTATCTCTCATTCTCTCTCTCTCTCCACACCATTGTGGTAGAGAGAAGATATGTTACATGGAATATTAGAAATTCATGAATGAAATAGAAACAGCGTAGACTTTGGCAACAGTTGGTAACAGATTGATACATGTCGACAAAAAAAAAAGAAGGAAAGAGAAAAGTTTCTATAGAAAGTCGCATAATGCGGAACTGCATTGGCACACGCATAAAATGAAATGTGCAAACAATCCTTCCCGCGGAGAAAAATGCACATTGTGGAGATTTGAGGAGACTTTGTTGCAACATCGCCGGGATCAAACGCGGGGATGGACTGGATGTCTTTTCTTCTGCGAGGGTAGCGGCAGACTGCCGCCTACCTCAATTCAAGGTGTTTCATGCCTCACTTCATCCCATGGTGTAGACCTTTGAAAATCAGCCAGCCTTAAAGGGACGACTCAGATATGGCATTGGGAAAGAACTAGCTGGGCTCCTGGAATTGTTTTTCTTTCCTCCACCTATTTCTGACAACAAGAGAGAAAAAATCTGCTTTTCCAACAACTTGAATCAGACATAAAGAGTACAAAGGGAAATATTTGAATGTCACACTTTTCAACTGGTTAGATGCATAGACATGGTTTTATTTGCAATGCAATCCCATCAGACCAATGGCATCATTGCAAAAGGCTCATCTTTCATATCCGAAAGCTCTGGCGGATGGATTGATGGAAGTGCCATTTACCTGCCATGCCCTGCAAGATTTTTTTTTTAAACCATGGTAGCTGCGCATAATTGCTCTTTCTACCCTGTAGATGATTATTACTGTCTTCAGTCTTTATGATCAAACCCTTGATATCTAAACCATTCTGATTTCTAAGAAGATGTGCTTTGAGATGGCAAGTGATATTGTAGGATTCATCACAGAATAAACTATGTATACCTACATTTTCAGCGATGAAAAATGTAAGAAGTCTTTAATTTCATGTGCACTGCCACTATCAAGTATGTGTGGGTATTTTTCTGCTAGTCTTCAAGGCAATTGATACTGTATAACTGTCAAAGGTACTGCATGTTCAATTTTCACAGGCTTGTCATGTTATGCTTCATCAAAGAGCATAGTTCGATTCCCAAAGGGGCCCGTACTTGTGGGAGATTGCCAAAGGTATTAGCACTCGAGGGTTACATGTAGAGGTGCTAAGAGATCATTTATTAAGTGAAAATGGACTTGTATAGGGGGTTTATAATGCAGACTGGTGACCTAGAAATGTATAAATGATGACTGGAGGATCCACCGAGGTGTTGAAGAGGGATCCCTCCTCACTATGAATTATAGATCGACAGTATCTTTTATGAGGTATCTGTATCATGAACACCTCGTCAAGGTTGACCTTCTTGCTGTTGTTGCTGTTGATTATAAAGTGACACATGCAGGAAGGAATTCGAGTGCATTTTAATCCATGATTCAGGTTTTCTGTAGTTATGTGCCTCTGCTCAATTCTGAAGGTTTTTGAGAATATGGATATTGGATTGGGGGGGGGGGGGGGTAAAGAAAGAGGCTGTGGTTAGAGACACTATTGATACTCAAATACTCGAGATAGACCTACTGGTTTGTGTTTAATCCATGAAAGAGTCTTTCAAGATACTGTAGAGTACAGGGTTTGAAGATTGAACATCTCTCATTCTGAAACCACTTTGATGATTACAGTTGATATGTACCAAAACTATGCCCTGAATTAAAAAAAAAAAATCTGCCTACAGTAGCATGGTTTTATATGTGTTTGACAATTGTATTAAACTGCCCCCCCCCCCCCCCCATTAGAGAAAAAAAAAAGCAAAGGAAAAAGAGTATTCATCGTTCATGAGTTCTGCCAGCGACTGAGTACAGTGCCAGCCCTTTATGATAATTGTCAAGTACATCAGGGAGCTGGGATCTCTTTCCACTTCCAAGAGTACACCTACAACTGTACAAGTATGTCTTGTGTTCTGCGTTCTGGTACCAGCCAGCAAAGCACTGACATACCATGAAATAACAAAATATGATTGTGCTCACTACTTTCTAGCAATGCTTGTGCGTGGAGATTTGTGTAGTGAGCTGAAATACCACAGTGATCTCTCACCCTTGGCCAGTAGAACTAGATGGTTGCCCTCCTTGGTTTTCCAGCAGCCTTGTGGCTGCCAGACCAGACAGACTGGTCTGCGGCTGAACTCTGCCCCGTCTGAGCAGGCTATTGTCCTATTTGGCCGACTGCTTGCGCATTTTTCGATGATGAGTGTTATGCGGGCTGGATATGCGCCCCACTGGTTGAAACCGTTGAGGTGCAGTCGGAAGTAAAATTGGTTATCTAATCTGAATAAACAACAATTGAGTGCCAGTACAATGGTCTTGTGTACAGAAGCTCATCTGAGGGTTCAATT
Organism: Diadema setosum; assembly: GCF_964275005.1. NCBI lineage: Eukaryota > Metazoa > Echinodermata > Echinoidea > Diadematoida > Diadematidae > Diadema > Diadema setosum. The sequence continues at coordinate 47,601,407 of NC_092685.1, forward strand.
CGTGTTGTAAAATACCGCCGTCTGCGGCAATTACTGGATGCACAATAGGATAAACTTGTACTAAAAAGTACCTGTAAGAATTGTAATGTAGCTTATATCCAGCAGTGGTTTATTGACTAATCCAGTGTTCTCAGAATGGCAGTGTCAGTGGGGTATTATTATGGGTGGTTTGAAATACGAAATGAATATGAATATGAATGCAGAAATTTCCATTATTGAAGAGGAACTTCTTATAATATTTGCCTAATTTGTGTTACAATAATAAAAAACCCTTCAGTGCTGTGGTTAGCTGTACGTTACATCTGTAGGTCTCTGTGCTTTGCCTATAGTGAGATTCACACTGATACTAATTACTGTAGTGTAAAAGTGGAAATTTTCGCGGTGTTGAAATTTTCGCGCAGTTTGCGCAACCAGAAACTAGATCTTTACCTGTATAGACATAAAAATCTCACTAGCCAGTGTGATCAGCATAGCAATTGGAATCCCAAGAAATCTTGCAATTGTTATTTCGGAATTATCGAGATGATTTGAGAAATAGTGTGATAATTTGCACCGCAGTGAGTGTGGGAATATGCAGCAAAGAAAGAATCTTGAGATTTTTTATTTAGTCATTCAAAACACCTCCCTGAAAACACACATCACAACAGCACATGAACACAAGGGTAAGGGGCACCATTTCATAAGATGTCGGGCATGCACAGTTTGGTCGACAGATTATTTTGATCGGCAAATATATCGGGATATTTCTGTTCCTCTGAACGGACGTTAAAAAAAATCATGGCATGTGGATCGCGATTGGCATTCCGCCATTTTGTCTTAACACTATTGAATCTTCAATGATGATTCATGGAAGACGTCAAGACAAGATGGTGGAGCAATCGGTAGTCAGCATTTACCCCGTCAAGAATGTCCAAATTGTCGTGTTTTCCTTCTGGAACCATAGCACACACACGCATGATGTGTCCGACAGCACTTTTGTAATTCATGAAGCCGACCCAGATGGATGGAACTTTGTTGAGAATGAGTCAGCTGAGGCTCGTTCTGTGTTTGAATTTTCAAGTAGTCTTCCTCCGTTTCCGTGTGCTCCGAGTGGAGTGGGGTGTGACATTACGGATGGAGATTGAGATGTTGGATGCGGGGGAAACAACCTGCCTATATTTGGTGCCTCCGCACACTCGCAGGACGGCTCTCCCTTTCACGCAGCCATTGCCACGCCGAAACCCAATGCGCCCTCATCAATCCAAATCTTGCCGCTTATCAAAATGGGTTCCAGCAGCCCCAGGGCTTGCAGGCAGGTCCTCCGAGGTTCGCATGAATGTTTAACAAGCATGTTTAATCCCATTCCACCTTTTTTTTCCCCCTTCTTCTTCTGCTACTTATTCTGCCAGAAGTTTTGCGTGAGGGATGGGGGAAAGGAAACATGAATCGAGCATGATTTAAAACCTGTTAGGATCTTTGCTGATCCTCCGGTGCTGTCAAAAAAAAAAAGAAGTCCTACCTCAAGGAGAAGGCCGGGGCAGGTCGCTTCCTTTGATGGGACGAGAAATGCACCCTGGGGCAAGCGCCGGCACTCCAGCCCAGAGTTGCGTGTTCTTAAAACCTCCAGGGGGAATGGGGAAAGGGGGGCTTGCACAATGTGCTTAAGAAACATTCATGCATGCCTCATCTGGCATGCCATGCATCGGCTGAAGTCGGTGCGAAGTCGGTCACATTTTGGTGCATTTGCTGGAAGTAAGTAGGAAAAATGAGGGGAAGTGTTTTCTTCCACCACACTAGGTCAGCTAAATGGCTGGAAGAATTCTGCCAGCCCCCCACTTTCAAAGGCTACATTCCTCAAAGTTGTTAGTGTGTTTGTTGTTGTTATTGTTATTCTTATCATCTACCATAATCCATACTTCCTTCATGAGTCAAAAGGGATGCCCTAAATTGCTACAGTAGCAGACCTTCATTCTTAAATTGTTTTTCTTTGTTGTAAGCAGGAATGACTTTATTTGATGGACAAAAATGCCAAAGTACTTGTAGATTAATCCTGGATACCAATCTCATGCACAAAGCAAAATTATGTGTTAAGGCAAAATAAATGCCTGGTCACGTGTACATAAATTATTATTATTATTATTTTTTTTAATCTTACTAGAATCTGCTCCATCAATTTAAAATGTGTTTTATATAGTAGAGGGCAAATTTTGAAATTGCCTTTGCCATGTATGGCTTCTTGGCATACTAACTCACAAGTAGTACTTCAGATATTTGCGTACTGCAGAAAACTTTGTGCTTTCTGTCAGAGGCAGAAGGAATAGGAGTTAATTAATGAAAAGTAATGGTAGGCTTAGGGTAAATTACTTTGGTTGCAACAAGTGAGTATGATGAAGAAGGGTTTAGATTGAGGGACATCAAAACTATAAAGAATCAAGCAAGTCATCAGGCTGGCGGTGGAGGCTGAGGGTGTTTGAGCTGTCACTATTCTGACAAATTACCAGTGCATGTAATATCTCATATGAATTACAGTACCCAGTGACTTTTTATGGCAGTCCACAAGCTGTAACATGGTGGCATTGAAGTTCACAGTAATCCTATGAGAGCTGCGTGGATTATTGTGGGTCTCATTGTCGGCAAGCTCAAAAGACATCTTGATTCACGTTCCATGATTGAAAAGTGTCCATCCTTGAACTAAAGTCTTTTTTTTTTTTGTATGCATAGCTTTTATCCTATGATCATTTGTTTATATTATATGATTCTAAGATGCAGGTTTTAGATATGAAATGATGCATTTCCTTGCACATACAGCCACAATTTTCTATGTCAGCCTCGTCAAACTAGTCTTTTGTTTGATTCTCCTTTTTGCTATTCATGTCAGGAGATTTTAATCTGTCATTTGATCATCTCTGTCTCCGTATGTATCTGAAGAAATTTTCAAATCTATGTTTGCTGTGTCAGAATACAGGTACACTCTGTCTGTGAGATGGAACTGTCTTTTATTGTTTCTCAATACTATCCTTATATCTCACTGTGCTTCCGTATACCTCATATCTCTCTTCTTTAATTTCAGTTGTGATAAACTGAGATCAAATGTTTTTATCAGTTTTTGTTTTTTGTACAGACCAATATTTAATTTTTTTTAGTCCAAATGTATGCTTTAACTCTGTATCTCCTCTCCTTTTCTCTGTTTCCTTTTTATTTTTCCCTGGGTTGGGAGGGGAGGGGGTTAAGAGATGCTCTTACCTTGTTTCAGAGACCACTGATCTCCTCTATGTGACTCATTTCTCCCTCAAGGCTTTCCTAACAGAATTCCATCTTAATCATTTATAACTGTCGTGTTGAGCTAGAACTCCCTCTCAGCTGTACGAGGGAAAGATAGAGAGAGATACATATACAATGTATATTTGGAGGAGACCATGTAGATGTGAGTATATATTTCCTGTAGTCTACTCTCAAGTTGTAGAGCGAGGGTTTTGTGGAAGGGGCAGGCTGGGATTGGGATGTTTTTTTTTTTTAAATCATTCTGGGCTATTTGTTGTCTGCAATATTTCATGACCTGTGATGCAACTTGACCAGTTTGATAAAGTGGTCAGGATTGACCATTTTTTCCCCCACAAGATACACATAAAACTCAGGTTTGTTGTAATATGTGTTTATGTGTATGTGTGTGTGTGTGTGTGTGTGTGTGTGTGTGTGTGTGTGTGTGTGTGTGTTATCATCTGCTCCAACATTTTTATGCTTGCCCTTCAAAGGATATTGATCTGGTATTCTTCATTTCATGTTCATATTTGGTGAGCTAAGTCATGGAGACTATAAAACTTTATTCTTACAGTGATAATGATGATGATGATAATGATACAGCATTTATATTGTGCCATTTATCAGTAGAAACATTCAAAGGTGCTCGGCTCCCACAATGTGTCACACATCATTCACAAAGTTGCAGTGAAATTGACCGACCAAAAACAGAGTATACAAAGTAATTCAAAGCAATTTCATCCATGCCATTCAATTTCTTATTTCAGTTCAGTTCAGTTCAGTCCAGTTCCAATGCATGGGTAAGTGTGGCACTGTGTAAGGGTGCTGTATCAGTGGCATTGAACATGTTACAAAACCTGATACTGCAAGATATGTATATCTGCTGATGACCTTCGAACTTGTGATATGTCACACCCTTATGTGAGTATTTTGAACCCTCTTTATCATTGCAGATTCCAACATACCAGTCATTGTCACCCCTCCCGAGGATGCCCTCCGAGTCAGGGGAGATTCCGTCCATTTCGACTGCATCTTCAGCGGTGACCCCTCACCTCCGGTGGAGTGGTTCGTCAACAAGAAGGGAGAAGACCCGTTGGCACTCCTGAATGAAACCAGCACTGGGTACGTGATCGCGGAACCCTATCCTCTGCTTGCTCGATATCCTGCAATCTTTACTCCATCCTTCTCTCTTCCTCTCACTCTTTCTCTCTCTCTCTCTATCTATCTACCTATCTCTCTATCTGTCTCTCTATCTATCTATCTCTCTCTCTATCTATCTATCTATCTACTGTATCTATCTACATGTATCTATATATCTGTCTATCTATCTATCTATCTGTCTATCTCTCTATATATCTATCTCTCTATCTATCTACTGTATCTATCTATCTATCTCTATATCTATCTATCTATCTATCTATGTTTCTATCTATCTATCTATCTATCTGAGGCTATCTCTCTTTCCATCTATCTATCAAACTCTCTATCTCACGTCATGTTTAGCGATGAGAGAAATTTGAATCAATATTTTGGGGGGCTATCAAACAGCTGGAGCTAAGTCAGGCTGAGGGTACACCACTCTGGGGATCGATGATGGTACAGTGATATTGTGAGAATATTCAACGTCAGGCAGTCACTTCATCAGCCTTTTGCAGGAAGAATGTTTGATATTCTTATTTTGAAATGAAAGAGAAATGTGTTGCAGCAGAAATGCTTGCCTTAGTGAAATATTGTTTTGTAGAATATGAATTGAGAATGTCTAGCATTCATTTTGGAAAGCATTCTAAAAGGATATCCAAATCTGAAGATGGAAGAGAAATACTGTTTCATAGAACAGGAATTGAAAAACATATATATTGCGCATGATTTACGGGAGAACCCTATGATAACAAGGTGTTTGGAACCACTGAAATTTCCTCATTTTATCAGGTATCTTGTCATATCAGGGATAAAAACAAAGGAATATGAAAGGTATGGCACCTGCAAAATTACCTTGTTATATCAGGCATCTTGTTATATCTGACCTCAATGTACTGAGGTTCCACTGTGTCTTGTGGAAGAGACTTTTCATATTCTGACATGTCTATGGATGTGAGTATCTGCGTTCAGTCACCTTTTAGGACCACAGCCATTGTACTGTTCACTGGTGGGATATCATAATACAATCTGTGCAACACTAAGCTACATTCTGTTTAAATTGAGTTACATGGTGTAATGCTGGTGAATGATTTCTGAGTTTCAGTGAATTAGTACTTAAAGAGATGGGAAATGTTCACCCAAGCTGCCTCAGAGTACCAGGAGCCTCTGTGCATCTTACCTTTATCCTGGCAGCGTATTTTTTATTTACACCACTGCTCCGCCACAATTCCCAGACATACGAAAGAAACGGCTATCAAGTCTTTGACTTCATTACTCTCTCTAGCCTTGAGCCTGACGGAATAACCCGTTACATATACTTTAGAAATTAAGAGCAAAAATGAAAGCAAGATGTTGAGCAAGACCCCGATTGGGAGTCGAACCACCGTGACACCGGACCTTCTGATTTTCAGTCCAAGCCCCAACTCACCGTGCCAAAGCAAGGTGATGCCGAGATCGGTGGTCATTGTCATCAAGACGTAGGCCCTATGCAAACACAATTTGTCTTAGGTAGAGCAAGGAGGTACCTCCTTGGGTAGAGTCCCTATACTCGTAGTCTTAGGGCGCGAGCCGTTTCTGTGGGGTTTTTTTTATATTGTGACGGAGCAGTGGTGTAAATAAAAAATATGCGATCCTCCTTATTTTTTTTTTTAACATTTACTTCTCACCTATCCATGGAAACATGCAGGACATACATTTTCCCAAATGGAACCCTCCGAATGGACAATGTCCAGGACTCGGACGAGGCCAGCTATCAGTGCATCTGCATCAGTGACCATGGCAGACCGCACGCCTCCGCCACTCTCACCATCGCAAGTAAGTGGGACTAATGCCTACAGTTGGCTAATCACATCTATAGGTAAGATCAAGCTGGTGTGCAGACTACACATTGCACCATCAGACGCTGTCATAAAGAGACTCATGCTAGTTCTTACCGTTCGATGACACTCTTACTGTGAACACGGGAACTTACATGAATCTTGTACAGAGCAGAATGGGACACTGAAAGGGATGTTGTGGTGACAACCCCCAAAACGCACATGTAGGACTCTTCATATTATGTAGTGTGTGCAAAAGTAGAGCAAGGTGTGATATTTATTAGAGACATATGAACAGAAGAAATTCCTGTTTGTAAAGAATGTGTAAAAACATGCCATCCTAGGTCTGTTCATAGGGTACACACAGTACAAAGGAAATATGTTGATTTTGTTTTGTTGAGAATTTTGGAGATCAACCCATTGAGGACAAGCTGATTTAGCTTTAATGTGCATTTCCAAGTATACTTGGGACTAGTCTTCAGCGGGTTAACAACATTCCACACATGGAGCAAGAGGATTATCAGAGATGAAAATGATCATAATGAGCTGTCCATAGTGGTGGATGACTCTGTTAACATTCATATCTCCGTAACTTTTTGCTTTTGATTGTTTGTCTCGGTTCTTGCGGATTCTTAATGAACCAAGACTTTTGCTCTGCTACGCCCACGCTCAAGAAGAAATGTCTCCTTTGGGTACATACTCTTTGATGTTTTCCTTTGAACGTCAGGTGTTGGGAATGTGTGGGGTGTCTTTGATGGTTCAGATGAAATGATGTATGCTCAAAAAGTGCATCTCTGGGGACCACCAGGAAATTCTGTAAATTAAGTGATATTAGTGCTATATCCTGTCCTATTGACGGAAGTAATTCAAGCCAGACAAGGCAACTGATCCCCTCTGTACTTCATAACTCCCAGACATTTATCAGAGAGTGGGGACCCCATGCCCCCAGCTCTAGCCCTCGACAGAAGAAGGTCTTGGTTGTCTTCTGGTGAGATATTTTATCCAGTGGTATGTTCAAACAGGACGAAAATTCTGAAACATTTCTGTCAGTAAAGGGGTCAATAACTTGACCTCTTCTTGCAAAGCCTCATGGGATAGCCGCAGCACCAGAGTCAAACTGGCAACAGCTGCTTGGTAGTGACAACATTCTCCTCAGTGGCTAAGGTTTCTCAAAGTTTTTTTTTCAGACTTTCTCTGTAAGAGGGAGAAAGAGTTGAACTTTCAACTCTTTGAGAAACCACATCTTGAACTTTAAGCTGGAGGGAGACAGTAACCCCCAGTGTCAACTTTATCGAACAAAAATGCTATAGACATAGGCATAAATATTCAACCTTGAATGGCGCGCCTTTAAGTAACAACAACAACAGCAACAACAGACTAAAACCCGATCTTTGAGTGAGTGTGTGTGTGTGTATATGTGTGTGTGTCTCCGTGTGTTTTAGAGTTTTGATTTTTCTCATTGGCCCCAATTCATGAAATGCATGCACATTTGGACCAGAAGCCATCAAACCTACTGGTCCAAGTGGCTGGTATAGTGATCCTTAGTTGTGGTTGTGTTTGCCAGCCTGTTGGAATGCATGCCGCACCTGTCTGTATGCACACAACAGCCATATAAAATTCAAAACAAAACTAAACAAAAGGCCCGGCAGTGAATGACCTCCTGGCTTTTCTTTCCACTCAAAATCAAGAGAAAAAGACCAGGATGTAGGGAAAAACAGTATGAGCAAGTCTTTGTGTTTGTCTGTGCACAAAATACAGCATTTTGTAAGGGTAAACAAAATAACACATTAGCGTTGCTAGGATTCATGTCAGCTACTTATCATGGCCACTGGAGCAGTTTATGTTGAACACCCTCATCATGCATTCATGTATATAAAGGAATGATGTTTATAGTGAGGCTAAAATTATTCATATTCAGAAATGCTTCCTTTTGAAACTCCAAGATACATATGAATGGATGCAGTAATTTCACTTTAGGAAGGACTCACTGAATTTAACCCACAATGATTTCATTTGCAAATTACATTGCTGTGAATATACTGGTAGTGTGGATGGAGCAATACTGAAATGAAATCTAATATCCTCCAGGAGACCATGGCAGTTGATCATGGCAGTTGTCAACATCTAAAGGTAGCCACACAGGTGTGGATTTATTGGGCTGGTACAGCAGGATTTTTTTGTCCCACTTCAGGATTTCACACCTCAAAATTATGGCTTTTTTATAAGATTGTTGTGTATGAATATTACTCTGTGTATATGTGATACAGGATGTCCTCTCTCTTACTGCAGCTCAATGAAAACACTTACCAAATGACTGTGATTAAATTGTCCTATTCTGTTTTGACAAGTGATGTGGTATTAACCTGTTGAGGCCGAGTCCCGAGTATACTCGGGCAAGTGTCTATGGGAAATGTTTGTTGTAGCAAAATCAGCCCGTCCTCAACGGGTTGAAAAAAAAAATGATAGTAATTATGATAATTGTAGATTTGTATTGCACAGTTTTTATTAGAATATACTCAACTGCACATAAGGATATAATCAAAATAAGAGAGAGGCATAGATTAATAGATAAATGACATAAAGTAAATCTTGACTTGAAATCTTACAGTATGATGGGAATACAAAATTAAAAGGGAGTGATAATAACCTAGGTCAAAAAGCCTACAGAAAAATAAAGAGCAAAAAGATTGAACACTGTCCATGACATTTTCAACATCATTTTTCTTTTTTTAATACCCAGATATCACTCATAATTTTTGTCTTACAACCAGGTTTTACATGGATGATGTCATTCTTCAATTCATAGCACAGTGCCATTTGCTCCAGTCTAATCTGAGCATTGTGACTCATAAGAAATCCACTGATTTATTGTTTGATAGTAATAACAGAATCTTTATCCCTTCTCAGAGGAAATTAGGCTGTGCTGTAGTCAGAATATCAAAAAAACAAAAACAAACACTAGGACATTTTACCAACAGGACGGTGCAGCATTTCCCCCATGTTGCATTCCCCACTTGTTCAATCATAGACTTAGCATGCCATCCTTTATGATGGGGTTACATATGCAACCTCATTTCAAATCGATGTCATTCCTTACAAATCGTTCAGGTCTTTGTCGACTTATGTTACGGACTTATGTCAACAGACATTTACTTCAGCATAGAGCATGCAATCGTACAAAGATATAACCATGATATCATGAACTGCAAGAGGAGCTCAGTATTGACTTTGAATATTGTAGTCAGATGTAATAATGTTCATTCCTGTCTGTACAGAAAGAACTCGTTTATTTGTGCCTGGAAGCTTTGCAGGCATTTCATTTTGGTGGGGAAATTGTGGGTGCTGGAAAATTGAACTTCATTTCCACGCTCTGTTTCATGCTCACAGTGTTTTTTGAAATCCTTGTGAGGAGAAAAATCTTGTTTCCCTTTCTAATCCCCCATCGTAAAGATTTGTTTTTACTTCATTTTTTTCCTGTAAATATATTCAATTTGAAACGAAATCATGCCAATAGGGAGATGAGTTTGTTTTTCTTGGGGCAGAGAGAGGATAAGGAAATGGGAAATTACATAACTGATGCACTTGAGTTCAAAAATTTGATGTTCAACAGAAATTGAATTTTATTGTATCTAGGTAAAACATCACATGTAGATATGAGTACAGAAATATCTGTACTTACACAACTATCACAATAAGTTCACCATTTTCTGTGCATTTTGAGTTCAGGTGAAAGACTCTTTGTGTGTATTTGGTGGTTCTGTTTTTGTTAAGGAAAAACTGCTTTAGCTTCGTGCATGAGGGTAGTTGGCAGACTTTAAGAGGAAAACTTACTCAGTGGTTTCTTTATTGCACAAAAGACTACACAAATGCTTTCACATGCTTTCACACTCGTACAAATACATATTTACATCTGAGTAACTCACAAAAGCATGCAGAAACCCTGTGACCACTACCCCCTTCGTTTAGATCTGCCCTACCAATATAGTATTCTGTAGGTGTCCCGGATAGCCAGAGCACTTTGCTAAGTTAAAGGGGATGACTAGTAACTGATCAGTGGGAATGCTGGGGGATGATAGTTCCAATCCTTGTGGGATTCATTTAAGAGTACATTATATATCTATTGTTGTGTGAAAATTATTTACTTCAGAATGGTCTCATATTCAAGTAATGTGCAGTTTAATGTTTCCAGGTTAGCATGCCTGTACAGTGACGGGGCATTAAACTGCACATTACTTGAATATGAGACCGTTCTGAAGCAAAAGATTTTCACATAACAATAGATATATAATGTGCTCTTAAATGATTCCCACAAGGATTGGAACAATCATCCCCCAGCATCCCCACTGATTCCCACTGATCAGTTACTAGCCATCCCCTTTAAATGAAAAGGGTTTGGCAGTTTACGTAAGCCAGGGTTTACCATTCAGTTTCTATTGTTACCTTGTTTGCTGGACCCAAAGAAAATCAATGAATATTGAAATCTCAAACTGCAGCAAATTACCATGTAATTTGCCACTCACTGTACACATTCGTTACAAAATACAAACAGACGTATGTCTCGGTCAACAGTTCTAAAAATCGAAAACAAAACAAAACAAAAACCAGAACTTACAGATGATTTATGAACAATGTACTTTGGTCAAATTAAATTTGCTGCCAATTTCAGAAGTTACTCGGAACAACTGACGCACCGCTCAATATTTATATTTGTCAATATTCAGAGATATTTCAGAGTGTATGCTTCTCGTGTCCCAAAGTTTATCTGCATCCCATTGATGAGGGCAATAAATAAGAGGGATGGTGACATATGACATCGTGCAATAAACATTATCACCTCATCTCATGCAAACAAATCACTGAAACAGATCATATCAGTGCTCATGATGGCCATAAATCATGTGTTGATTGTATGAACCAGACTAAGAGTGGACGGGCAGTGGGTACGAATACAGACAAACTTTAGGAGACTTTGCTAGATCAGTAGTTGATATCCACCGCCATTACTGAAGCATCTTGAGTAGTCATAATGCTGTCTCCTACAATTATCTGTGAATCAATGATGTGTTCACGTTTTCTGATATCCACCATCATTACTAAAGAGCATTTGAATAATGGTGACGTTGTCTCCTACAATTATCTGTGAATTGATGATGTGTTCACCCTTTCTGATATCCACCATCATTCCTAAAGCATTCAGAACAATTGTGATGTTGTCTTAAGCAATCACATGATAACTGATGATGTGTTCACACTTTTTAATATCCACTACCATTACTGCAGCTTCAGCACAGTTGTGTTGCTGTCTCCTGCAGTCACCCATGAATTAATGATGTGTTCACACTTTCTGATATTTACCACCATTACTGGAGCATCCCAGACAGTTGTGATGCTGTCTTCTTCAATCACCTGTGAATTGATGATGAGTTCTCATGTTCTGTAATCCCCTGTGTTCAGCTGTGCACCCCCTGCCACCATTTGAGACCATCACAGTGGTGGAGAACACCATCAAGTCCATCAACTGCTCCTACGAGGAGGGCGAGATGGGGGGCATCCCGGCACCCTCCCTCCAGTGGCTGAAGCCGAACGGTAGGGAGGTGTCGCGGAACAACACCAAGCGCATCTACAGCGGGGAGGACGGCAGCAAGCTGGTCATCAACCCGGTCAGGAAGCAGGACGAGGGAAACTTCACCTGCCGAGCGTCCAACATCGCCGGACAGGAGACACAGATTCTGCAGCTGCTTGTAGCCAGTAAGTCTAGTGCTCTGTCCAAGCTCCATTGCTGCGGTACATTGGATTGATCAAAATTGAGAATTCTAATATGATGCTGTCAATTTCATGTGTGGACGTACTGAAAATCGGTTGATTCTGCCTTGTGTTTTAACCATGAATCTATCATAGCTCAGACTGTAAATAATGTATCAAAGAAGGCATCTTGAATCTTGGAATTTATTTCATCGTCTAGTTTGAAAAAGGATTTGTTTGCATACTTCTTGACTAAAATAAAGCAAAATTTTGATTGCTCTGCAAAAGAAGACCACAAATAGGGGAGCTGCCTACATGATAGTCCAAACTGAACAAAGCAAACAAAAATCTTTGTTTGTTTGTATGCCTATATGTGTATCTCTTTGTGTATCTATTTATCTGTCTGTTTATCTATCTATCTTTCTGTTTATCTATTATTTGTTCTATCAGTATTTATGTCTCTCTTACATGTGTGTCTGTTTACAAGACACTTCTGTTCCTGTCCAGACTTTATCCAAATACTGGATTTTATATGTACATAGACTCAACAAACTTTTCCTTCATCCTGTCTTCAGCTGCCCCCACGATCACCACCCGGCCTCGAGATGTTCACGTGAAGGAGTACGAAGAGACCGCTCTTCACTGTGCGGCCACGGCAACCCCCTCACCCGTCATTAGGTGGACATTTGATGGCAGGCCTGTCGAGTCTGTAAGTAGGAAGAGCGATAGAATCTGAATAGTGCGACTGACCATTGATTGATTATGCACATGGAACAAGATGCAAGTTAACCCGTTGAGGACAAGTCCCTAGTATACGCGGGCAAGTGTCTGTGGGAAATGCGTGCTGTAGCAAAATCAGCCTGTCCTCAACGGGTTAATATTGAAAGGGGTTTATCATGGACCTTACAACACCTTGTGCCCCCTGTATGATAAAAAGCAATGAAGCGAAGCATGAAAGATAGTGGTGCAGAGTCAAGTCTGTTTATATCACATCTATATGGTGCCAAGGATTGTTTTCATTGAATGTAGTTCAAGAAATGATTTCCATTTCCAAGTTATTAAGTAAAAGAAAGTTCAAGTTGAGATAGAATTAATTTTTTGCAGTTTTGTTTTGGGGAGGGTTTTTTTTTAAAGCTTTGAAGGGATTATATATTTGATGGAGCTTTATGTCCAGTTTTCCCCCAATTTGAGGTTCTAGCTATTTTCAAGCAAGCAGATCAACTCATTGAATTGTTTAGTATATGTTGCTTTGAAGAGATTTTTTTTTCAGATTTGTTCAGGTTGTTTGTTACTTTATCACCATGATGTAGTGAGTAGGGCAGAATCCCTCCACAAACGCCAGATCATGTTGAGGTACACTCAAGAGTTGCCTCCTTGTACACCAGTCATCCGTTTTGTCTCTCTCTCCTCCTCTGGCTCCAGAAAATGGGTATTGAGGTGACGAAAAATGGCACCCTGGTATTCCACAGCGCCATGAACCACCAGAATGGAACCTACACCTGTAACGCCACCACTATTGCCGGCTGGGACTCCGCCTCTGCAACGGTCTACGTGAAAGGTGGGTCATCTTGGCATGTTTTCTTATTTCCACTTCTACTTACAGGACAAGTTCACCTTCATTAACATAAGGATTGAGAGAATGTAGCAATATTAGTAGAACACATCATTGAAAGTTCGAGGAAAATCGGACAATCCGTTCAAAAGTTATGAAGTTTTTGTGCAGTCACCGCTGGATGAGAAGACTACTGCAGTGTATGATGTCACATGCGTACAACTATATAAGGAATATATAAAGAGAATTTCACAAAATTTCATCTTTTGAAAAAAGTACACATTCCCTTGACTCATTACTGACATAGTATGTTATGGGTAATATTATTCCCATTACCTTTAGAAAGAGGCAAGTCAAGTGCTCTTTTATTACGCGAAAAAAAAGTGAAAATATGTTGAATTTTCTTTACATTTTCTTTATACTGTTGTACTCATATGACATCACAAGCCTTAGTAGTCTCCTCATCCAGCGGTTCCAACACAAAAATTTTAACAATTCATAACTTTTGCATCAAATGTCCAATTTTCCTCAAACTTTCACTGATATGTTCTACTAATATTGCTACATTCTCTCAATTCTTCTGTTTATGAAGGTGAACTTGTCCTTTAATCTTGATGTTTCTTGGTTGTGACCATAGAAATTAATGCTTCATATACAGCACAAGTCAGCGAAGGCCTAGTTGTATCATGTACTACTTAGTAGCACATTTTACAAGGAGAGTGGTAGAAGTAGTGGTAGAAGTGGTGGTAGTAGTAGTAGTAGTAGTAGTGGTAGTGGTAGAAGTGATGATAGTAGTAATAATAGTAGTAGTAGTAGTAGTAGTGGTAGTAGTAGTAGTAGTAGTAGTAGTACTGGTAGCAGTAGTAGTAGGTTGCAATAGTAGAAAAACAAAGTAACATGAACAGTCATAGAAAGTTTTCCCAGAGTTAACTAACAGCACCAATCGCTTTGTCCTTAAAATGCAGCTATCCTGAAATTCAACCCTCGCCCTGTGGACAAGACCCTGGAGCGGGGTGAGACAGGCAACCTTGTGTGCCATGCCACTGCAGCAACGGACCCTCACATCACGTGGTACAAGAGGGGACACTTAGGCACCTGGCCGGAGCACATCACTGCTTCCACCCCGGGGACCCTGATATTTGAGCCAGCCATGAAGAGTGACGAGGGCACATACATCTGCATCGCGTCTACCGGTCTGGAGCGCATCAATGCCAGTGTCAAGATCGAGGTTGTGGGTACGTTGATAACTCACTGCGCTTTTGAGGGTTTGTCAACAAGCTGTTGGTAGCATTAGTGAAAACCAGGATGATATGATGATGATGATGATGGTGATGATGATGATAATAGTGGTGGTAGTGATGATGGTGATGATGATGATGATAGTGGTGGTAGTGATGATGGTGATGTTGATGATGGTGTGGTGGCGATGATGGTGTGGTGGTGATGATAATGATGTTGATAGTGGTCATAATGATGATGATGATGATAATGATGATGGAGAAATGGCAATGAGGATGATGATGATGATGACCATGACGACGACGACAATGATGGAGAAATGGCAATGAGGATGATGATGACGACAACGATGATGATGATGATGATGATATTGATCATGGAGATGGCAATGAGGATGATATGATGGCCCTTGATTATGGTGACAGTGATGATGATGCTGATGATGAGAAAAAAGAAGATGAAGATTGTAGAATTGAATTTCAGTAGTAGAAAAGGGAAAGCAACAGATTTGATGGGATATGATTATTATGGTGAAGCTGTTTGATGAAAATGATAACTCTTATGAAGGCATTGGTCATTTATTCTGGTGTAAGCAAGATCTTTTGTCACAGCAAAGTGAATGGATCATCAGCACAATCTCAAAGTTTGAAGAATATCACCCTGGTCATCACAAGTCTGTGTTTGTTTGATGAATGTGTTGAGAAATAATGTGTTTCCTCAATAGCTGCATGTATCAGGGCATTTTAAACACATGAACAAGATACAATCTTTGTCACAGTAAGAAGATAATTGAATGGTCTTCATCTTGTTGACATTATTTTTCCACTTTTCTGCCTATCAATTTCTGTGACATAATACTTCAATTCCATGTTTGTCTTGTATTTCAGTGAAACCCAAATTCCGCATTGTGCCCCAAAACACCTCCGGCTTTGAGGGCTACTCTCTGCAGATTGACTGCTCGGCCTATGGTGAGCCTCTCCCCACCCTGACGTGGATCAGCAAACCTCTCAGCAAATATCCGGATCACTTTGTCCAATACCCCAACGGAACTCTCTACATTCCGGAACTCCATGCCACTGATGCTGGCAATTACCAGTGTATTGCTGGGAGCCAAGCTGGGTTCAACATCACCGAGATCACACTCACCGTGTACAGTAAGTGAGAGAGTCATGTGACACCAAGTACGGGCTGTCACCTGACAGTTTTGATGCAGACACCAAGTCTCTTTAGCCCAGTTCACATTGTTACCTGTGTTGTACTTGATCTGAGTCTTCTTCCAGAGTGACATGTGGTATAAGTTGATTTAATGTCGTATAAGTTGATTTAAAGTGGAGACGGTGATTGGCAGTGAAAGAATACTGTATATATATATATATATATATATATATATATATATATATATGTATATATATATATATTTAGCGAGTCTGAATTTTCATGAATCGGGGACTTCCCGACAATTTTGCGAGTGGTTAAATTCGCGATTGGGATGTACAGTGATGAGTGGAAAAAATGTATGCGTGCATGTTGAATTCGTGTTGGGATCAGAGTTGATACTTTCGCATGTTGTTAATTTCCTGAATACCACCTGACTTGCGAAATTTGCGAAAATAAAAAACTCACAAAATATGCCACATACAAAAACAGTACTACAGAAATGTAAGTTTGTGGATATGAAGGCATAGTGCCCATTGTAATCCAGATTATGTTGCTGTGTTTTGTTGTGTTTTTTGTTACAAGACTTGCCATTACCTCTCCAATCTTTACATTATTTCTGAAAGGGTGCATTGCTATGCATTTATAAGTGTTGCAGTATTGCATTACCACAAATTGATCAGCGATATAACCAATATTTTAGTCTGCTGGCAACTGTCCTGAGGAAGATTGTATTGTACAAACATTAAGCAATTTTTAAAATTAAGGTGTGGTGTTTAGATGTGACAAAGCAATGTACGGGGAGGAATGCATGAATAGTAGAGTAGGTTGATAATCATCATTTTTTTTTTCTCTCCATAATTTCTGCAGAGGAGACACCTCCCGACAGCCAGCCGGTTCCAACCCAGGTCATGACCCGCACCATCGCCATAGCAGTCGGCTGTGCAGCGGCCTACATCCTGCTGGTGGTCGGTCTCATGCTGTGGTGCCGGCAGCGCCGCCGCCGGTACCGCCGCAAGATGAAGAGCATGGAGCAGCCCAACGGTGCAGTTGTGACCGCCAACAACCGCATGCTGAATGAGTACCATGAGGAGGAGAACGGCAAGGTGGCCGACGGCGACATCGCGCTGAACCCGACGCCCAGCAAGAACCACCAACGAGGGAGCTATGACAAACTGCAGTTCCCAAGACATGACATGCAGACCATCACCGTTATAGGTAACTATCTGTAACCAGAGTGCTCTGTCGTCTCAGTAGAACAAAGAACAGTCAGTCAATCAGTTAGCAGGGATTGGTAGCTGGAGTGTGTGCCAGTTTATCTTGGGTACTTGTTATTAAAGTTAGATCAGCTGTCTCCTTTACTTCACAGGTCATGGAGACATTTTGTTCTCTTTTACTTCTTGCGTCATCACCTGTCAATCATTGTTGCCGAAAAGGAGAGTGATTGATAACTTGTCAGCTAATCATGTCATTTTCTGCCAGTTTTTCAGGCTTTCGCATTTATAACAGGGTCCGTTTCTCCAATTATTACAGAATGATCAGTAGATTTCAGACGTGTTTGATAGCAGCACAAGAAATTAGTCAGCAGTTTGCATATGCTTGGTACTGATCAACTTCAAGCAGAGATACATGTGATTCTTATTTGTGATCAATAAATTGTTTTGAAACATTATAATGCTGCTAATATACTGTCAGCAGTGTCTGAAGAGAATGTACTTCACCTAAAAAAATTACAACTTTATTCAAAGTGTTTCCTTAGTTATTGCACATTCAATATCATACTGCTTTACATCTTTACTGTATACATTTTTCAATTGTACAACATGTAATATATACTGATGCATATAATTCATATAATTATACTGACACTTGTTAAATTCTGTTTAATTATGTTACATTGTATTGGCCATGGAATGCAGAAATAAAACTGAACTGAACATTTCAACAGCACAGTGTCACAAGCAATTTGTATTTAGCTATGCAGGAAGGCATTATCTCAATCGGCCATGTTTCCTTTCCCAGGTCACGGTGCGTACGGCGAGGTGTCGCTGGCGAGGGCAGCGGGCATCAAGGATGGCGAGGAGGCGACCACAGTGATGGTCAAGGCCCTGCAGACCAAGGAGGAGTCCCTTCAACTGGACTTCCGGAGGGAGATTGAGATGCTGTGCAAGGTCAACCATGAGAACATCGTCAAGCTGCTGGGTGTGTGCCGCGACGCCGAGCCTCAGCTCATGATCACAGAGTACCTGGACTGGGTGAGTTCCTTTTCCCAGATTACCCGGTGTTCAATCATTCAACTCCAGTGTCTTCTCCAGAAAGACATACCACAAAAAACAAAGACAAAAGCATAGGCCTACTGAAACACAAGCACAGGCACAGACACAGACACAAACACAAACACACAAAGACACAGACACACACACTCATTGACAAGCACAGACACAGGCACAGACACATACACATACACAGACACATACATGTGCACATACACATACACATATACAGACACACTGTCAAACCCAAACACACACATACACATAATGACAAACACAGGCATAAACACAGACATTGACATGTACACATACACAGACACACTCACAGACACGTATACTGAGTTTTGGATTATACTATATCTTAGCTCGTTTGACAAGGGTATGTGAATTTTTGATTGTCTCCATCCTAGAGTTTTTTTACTTGTTCCTATCCCTACCTGTTGCCATACAGTTTGGATGTGTCTGTCATCAGCTGAAGCTAGCTCAAGCAAAATCTTTCCAGTGTATATTCAAAGAGATTGAAAGGGAAAAAGGAGAGGGAAAATGAAAACTGAAAATGAAAAGTGATCAAGCCACGAACTTACTTGAGTGCCCTCATCATCATTGGAAGAAATTATTGGACTGATTTGAGGGATTTGAGTGAGCCTCCAAGAGGTTACTGATGGGACAGCTCTACAAATTGAGTTGAAGGGAACTTTTGGTCCTCGTTAGTAATATCACTTGTGATTATGGTTCCATAATTCCTGCCTTAAATTAATTTCTAATCTGAGCTTCCTTAAGGCTCATTTCTGCTTGCAAGCTAGATGCGAGAAAATATGGGAAGCAATATCTTCAGTGGCATGTTCAATACATTTTCTTCTGCAGGGTGATCTAAAGCAATTTCTCCAAGCTACAAGGGGTGAGAATGGTACCAAGAATGTGCCTCCACCCCTAACTCTCTGCCAGAAGATTGACGTTGTCAACCAGGTGGCACTGGGCATGGAACACCTGTCCAACAACCGCTTCATCCACGGAGACCTGGCTGCCCGCAACTGTCTACTCTCTCCGTCCATGGAGGTGAAAATTTGCACCATGTCAGTCAGCCAGGACCTGTACCGAGCAGAGTACCACGAGTACCACCAGAAGCTGATCCCGGTGCGCTGGATGCCGGCAGAGGCCATCTTCGAGGACGAGCTGTCGACGAAGAGCGACATCTGGGCCTACGGGATCTTCGTCTGGGAGGTGTTCAGCCAGGGATCCCTGCCCTACTCGCAGCTGGACAACGACGCCGTCATGCGCGCCATGATCGACGGCGAACTCATGCTGGAGACGCCGCCCGACACGCCGGAGGAGGTGGAGATCATGATGCACCGCTGCTGGGCGGACAGTCCAAAGGACCGACACTCTTTTGGGGACATTGTCCACCAGTTGGGTCGCATGTCCACAGACAGTCAGGTCTAGACGCCGTCGCTCAGTGCCCGCTCCCTGCGGCAGGCTTGCGCGCACAGTTGGTGCTGCGGATGGTCCCGGATGTGCATAGGGTGAACTGGCTAAAGCTTTGTTGCGTTCTGCGAGTGTGGTATGGAATACCAATCTATGCATCAAGCACTCTGTGAGGTAGATCCGGTAGAGCGATAGACACCGTCTATCGGGAGAGAATCGAAGGTTTTAGCAGGCTGCTTGTTACGTAAACAGATGTTCTGTGAGACATGCGCAAGTCTAATGTAAAGCTTTAAAGATGGGATATTCCGTCGAGAGTTCTTCCAGGAAACACGTTGCTAGCAACATATTGTTGACCTGTTTGAGCTGAGTGACATCAGTAAATTCCCCTTGCAATCGCTGTGCCCTTCTCTCAGGGGGTGGACAAACCTGCAAGAGAGGCCATCTTGTATAATCCATCCACTGAGATTTCAAAAAATGAATTGTGTGTAAGACTATTAAGTAGAAATTTAGAGTTGTTTTCTTTTCTTTTCTTTTTTGTTGTTGCAATTTTCTGGCTAAATACTATTTATTGTGCTAATGTGAATTATGTCTTGTGTATGTTGATGACATTTCGGAAACGCAGCAACTCAAGTGGATTTTAATCGCTTATTTTGAAGTTGATAAGTATTGTAAAAGTAACGTAAGGCGAGACTGCTCATTGAGGGGCCTCATAATCTTATCATGAATCTCAGTAAGTGAAGCAATGGGCATTGCCAAACTTGTGCAAGTGAAGGAAAGATGCCAGAGATGGGAATAAGAGAAATAATGCACCATGCATCATATGTGTATTGAGAAACTCAGAGATATGTTGCAGAGGATATTGTTCTAAATCTTGACCATCTTTTTCTTTCTAGCAGTCAAGATTACATCTGTGAATTATGTGTTGGAAAGTCATGATGTCAGATCCTTCAGAGAAGATTAACAATGCATGCATTTTCCCTGTACCTGATGTTGCACATTTTTTGTTCATATGGGCACAAAAGTACAAGAGAGGATGCTGATAAGTGAATCAGTATTTCCAGTGTGTTGTACATGTATTAACAAATTTGACCAATGTACAGATTATATGTTTGATGTGAAAGACGTATCTTGAGACATTCATTCTCTCTTTGATGTCCCATCCCTCGAATTGCCAAATTTGATCGTCGCAGAGATCAGATGTGTACATGATACGTGTTGTGAGCTCTGAAACAGTGGAGAATGTGTGTATAAATCTCTTCAACGTAACTATACCTTGCAAAGCCTTTGAAGACTCTTCCCCCAAGGTGCAGTACTATGTCTCCAGTGTTTCAGTACCTTAGTACAGCATACGCATAGTACTTGTGTGAGTAGTATCGAGCATTTGTTGATATCACAGGGCATTGTACATTAATCATCGTTCATCGTTGTAACAACATGCAAGAAAACACTGGAGGGAAAATTAGATGCGACTGACTATATAGGATTACCTGTGGATAGATTTGAGAGGGTTCAAATACAGCGTACTATACCCGATGTAGCAAGAGTCTGAAACTCGTGTACAAAATTGATAATGTTTTCATGTCTAGCATGTCATTCATAATGTTTGCCACAAAAACATTGGACTAGCTTTAGCTCATGAGATGGCAAGAAGCATCGCTGTTTCATGGAGGAAACGAACATTTATGTCTTAGGTGGTGACTTGTACATAGATGCAATACTGTAACTTTAAGTGTATGTAAAAACTGCGAGGCTTAAAGAGTCTTGATGTAAAGAAAAAAAAAAAAGAAAACAAAAGAAAACTCCTATTGGGTAGCCTAATCCATACAGGGTGCTCTAGCTTTCATTTCATTCATCGCAACTATCGTGGGAAATTTTTCACTGTGCTGAGATCATAGCTTTGCAGATATTGTACATGTTCGTTCATTTGAAGTTAATCTGTCCCATATTTTTGTCCTTTTAGTCTAGAGTGCTTACTGTCATTGGCAAGCTGCTCAGTTTGGTATCAGTCACCGACTAACAACGATCCACGCTTGACTTGACTACTGGGGTGCTACTTACGAGTCGCAACTCTTACAAGTCGCCAACCTGTTTTTTATTGAACATTTTCTTTTGCCACAAGCATTGAACTAATGTCCCCACCCCCAATTGACAGAGATGGTCTTGTAAATTTCAAGTCTTGTCTGTTATCTCTTGACTTTATACCAGTTTTTTCCAAATTCAATGTGCTCATAATTTTGACCAAAACAGAACAAAACAAAGAAATCATAATTGCTGTCCAATTGTTTTACAAAAGCAAGAATTATTGTGTGTACATGTTCCATTAAGAAGTGCACTGATCCATCTGTTATATTAATGCTTCCATACATTGGCAATCCTCGTTCAGGAAAACCATATGGCACAGGGTATACTTATCCAGTGAGAATTTTTCATTTAGAGACTCATCCGCTCTCAAAACGGGCATGACTTGTTTTGGAGCAGCAGAGTGATGTTGTGGCTGTCAAGATATGTTCTTAGAGATGTTTGTGTTCTTTTGTGTAGCAGCATTAGCTGCTACAGTCTCAACCTGGTGCAGTAAGACAGAACCATGCCCTCCCCCACCCCCGAAAAAGTAAAAGTTCAGAGAATCTGTGGCGTGCTAGATATTAGTACAGTGCACTCCAAACACTGCTATAGCAAAATTCTTGTCACAGCAAAATCAAAATTCAAGTCCCAAAGTTATAATCTATATATCTTTACACACTATACTGTTTGGCTATAACAAAATTTTGATGTAATGAAATAAAAACCACCGGTCCTGAGGACTTTGTTATAGTTGGAGTATACTGTAGTTGGAAAGAAACACTTGACATTTGAAATGAGCAATTGTGAGGTCTTTCAAATTCTTAAAATTCACAAGTACAGTGGAATGTTAGTACAGATCCTTCTGTTCATTGTTAGTTTTGGCCAGTTACATTATAAGTACCTGATGTAATTAGCATAATTCTCCAATACCCAAGACAGAATACTTAACCCCTATAAACAAGGGTCTTGCCCCCCTTTAATATCTGCAGGTGTTTACCTTGAAGTGAATGTTGGTTTGAGAAATTATCTAAGAGAGCTACGTCTGTGTGTGTGTGTATTTTTATGATGAATATATGCTGCATAAAGGGGACCAGCGAGATATGTTTTTCTTTTTTAGAAAGAATGAAATTGCACACAAGAGTAACTTTCATGTTACATGTCTTACCATTTCTCACCCAGTGATATAGGAGAAAGTAACATAATTCAGTAACTTTTAATCAAGCCTCCTTTACAATTGTCTGAGCTGGCATAAGTTGACTCTTAGTGTATGCAGCAGTCTCCCATCTATACTAAATATTCTCTTGGTGCAAAATAGTACTGGTCACTTGGAAAGCTTGATGATCAAGTCTTTTAATCTTTTTAACAAATTTGTATTCATTGTTACCAGTACTCTTGACTCATAATTCATCTTGAAATATTTCATTCAGACATATTTGTTTTCAACAATCTTTTGATATTCAATTTTTGTATTTCTTGTAGGGAAAATCTAAGTTATTGATTTGTATTCGTTGTATTTCACATTGTGTGATGTCAATGATAAATGTAAGACTGTTGGCTCCACTTAAAAAAAAAAAAAAATGTAAAGATAGCTTTCGTAGAACTATTGTATTCAAGCATTCAAGGATCTTCAATATCAGGTCACAATTTACAGCGCTTTCACTGGCTGCATGTGCGGTCACAGGTTACTCGCCAATAAATTAATGTACTTCTGTAATTATGTTTTCAAAATTTGAATAATTAATAAATAAATTATGATTTTTTTTTATCTTGCCATCTTCATTGTTTTCCCCATTAATTTGTATCAGTGCATGAACACATGTAGGTTAATTTTGTAATGGAGCACCTGAAATTATTTCAACTGTCTGTTCTATCATGGGTCTCATTCGGACAGCTTGCATAGAGATTCAAGTTGCTCTATAGAGTACCAAATTGTGATGTCATAGCCATTCATCGCTATGGAAACTGGTTCTAAATGACCTTGTGTGGCCAGAGTGTTCATGTGTGCACCTGGTTTTAACCCGAACTATAACGAAAAACTTTGACATCATCACTTTGGTTCTCTTTTAGTTACTGCATCAGGATCATCAAGTTTTGATGCAGTAACTGGAGAGCTGAATCCAAAGATCGATGGCAGGTCCCATGAGACGAACACAGTAATTTCTAATCACAACATTTCATGAATGATGATAAATTACGGTCACAAATTTCTACGATGGTATGATAGGATTGCAAACTAGGTTATGTGTTATGCCAGTCTCACATGGAAGAAACACACAAGCATTCTTTTTTTTTTTTCCTTCCCTTGCAACTTGTACTCTACATGGCTTCTTTTCCAATTTTCAAAGTACTGCATTCTGATTCAAATATATGAAGTACTGCATTTTGATTCAAATATATGAGGTACTGCATTTTGATTCAAATATATGAAGTACTGCATTTTGATTCAAATATATGAGGTACTGCATTTTGATAAAAATTTATGAACCCCATCCCACCAAAATTCTAAACTGTCATATATTGATCTTTTAAAAGGCCATAGTTACTTGCGTCACTTGTGGGTTTTTGTTTTTCTTGGTTTTTGCTTTCTATTTTCATGTTTTTTACTTCTTCTTTTTTTAAATAAGTAATATACTTCCATTTTTTTTACACTCTGTGTGATAACTGCTGTTCCTTAATGACTCCCAAGGAAGGCTTTGTTATCGTCTTTTTATGAATCACCCAACAATCAACATTAGTTTGCCTGACAAGTCTGCAGCCTTTCATCTTTTTTTTTTATATTTTGGAAATCCTTTCAGATATTGCTATTTTTGAAAGGAAACACAAAGTAATGTCACGTTTTAGCAATGCTTTTTGTCATATTTATGCTTGCAAAGCTCAAACTGTAAATATGTGTAAATGTTGGCTTCTGTGGAGAGCATTCATTGTGTGGACAAAAGTCTTTTACTCGTAAGTGCTATTTTTTATCATTTTGTGGTTTTTTTTTTTCTTGAAGGAATAAAAGAGCAATATTACTGTTGTTGTCTCTGAATATTGATATAAATGCTATTACATGTATGCATTTTATAGATTGCTAAGAGAGGAATGGATACTGTGGCAAGCATGTACATATGACAAAAATCCTCTCCCAGGGACTACTTGTACCTTAAAAGATGGAGAAATTTGCAATGAAATCATAGCAGATTTCTTTGAATTAAAAAGTTATGTACCAGGTGGAAAGTGATCATCTAAGGACTTAAATTCTAACTTCTTGTAAGCTTTAAATGACATGTCTGTGATCATGCAGAGAGTGATACAACTTCTGGATGGCAAATTTTGTCTGTCTACCTTAACTTTCCCAAGATTTTGCCTGCCAGAGTAATGTAAAGCAGGTTAATGTTACGTTGCCAATTGATAGACACGTGATTGGTAGGCTTAGAAGTTAGATGTCTTAAAAGACCCAGTAGTGTGGGAATGCCATGGAGTAGGAAGGCTGGTCCGGCTCAGATATGTTTGAGAATCACAGTAAGGAATTGTGTACAGCTTTATCACTGATCTCTACGCAAGTACACACACAGCTGAAAAAATCTCAACTGGTGTCGACCACTACTGATAAGCATATGCCTCGATGTACATATTCGCGAACATGTTGCCAACGGTCACTAGGGTTTTTAATGTATCTCACTGGATAGCAAATATGGATCAATTAATTCGGACCAACCCATGAATGCTCCACACTACCGGGTCTGGAGCATCACTAAAGAGTCATGACACCATATTGACTAAAGATTACCCCCCCCCCCCCCCCATGTTTGATATTTGAGAATTAGACACATAATAATTATTATCCGTCTTCACTGGACATACAATATACATTCACATTCTTCCAGGACTAAATTCCTTTTCTCTACAGCCAACAGGTGGACCAAGTTAACAGGAAGAATGAACCAAAGATAACAAAGAAGGTGAATTCTAATTATGTTTAAAATATGTTTCCATGTTGTTATCACTTTCTTTGAATACTGTTTTCTACTCTCAAAATTGTTTTCTATTTATTGCATGGAACTTTGGCTCTTGTGGGAAGTATAAAAATCTGTACATTTTGTAGTTATCAATCTGCCATTACTATGTGTCTATCTATAGATAATGTTTTGAGACATTCTCCACGATTTGTAAACCTGTAGTCATTGAGCATAGAATTATAGATGTTTTGTTTTTCTGTCAATTTTTAAGGGAAACAGCAGGAAAATTGCAACTTGCTTGTAAACTGTAAAAGAATTGCATGCATGACCAATTAATGGAGAACCTAGTGTCATCTGTACCTCTTTGTCATAAAGTCGTCCTGTTTGTTTCTTTTGTTTTTCTCCTGTGGAAAAAATGCATACAGACAAAAATAAAAGTCAAGTTCATATATATAAAAAAAACAAAAATGATTCATGTGTCTGTTTTCTCCATGGACTAATGCTGATTTTCATGCGAGTGTAAATCTGGGTGTGCACTTGTGAACACATAACTGGACCTGACGTCAAGGTAGGGCAATTTGTCAATTGTAATACTGGCATAGTACCACAACCACCGAACTAGGCATGATACACTGCACGAGCTGAAATTTTTGTGAACATATTTATTTTGTTGCAACTGATTGACAAATTGCCCTACATCGACATAAATAATGTTATCATGGCTACTACTAAAACACTGATCAATTTGGTGCTTATTTACGCTGATGTAGGGCAATTTATCAATCAGTTGCAATGAAAACATCTCGACGGAAGAATTTCATGAATTTGCATATTTATTTCATGATTTGCTACTTGTCAGGCATTTTCAGGTCTTGCCACTTTACCTTTCAAGAAATAAATAAGAATGAGTAACACACAGCAATACTAGTACTAGCACTGAATGTTTTCACTTGGTGATTCCCTGTTCATATGTTAATAGTTGTGTGAACAGATAATCTGATTTTCCTCAAACTTCACTAATGTGTATCACTGTTTCTGCATTCGCTGAATCCATGTGTACATTCGAGGTAAGTTTCCCTTTGAGATAGGAAAAAGTGTAGTCCCCACGGCCGTTATACCACCTGGCCATAAACGTAGCTTGGGCATAGGACTTCAATAGGTCTTAATGGGGAAATCCAGTCCAAATATAAGTTAATCTGATAAGAAAGAGTAAAATACTACGAGTACAACAGTATAATTTTGCTGGAAATCGGATGAAAAATAAGGAACTTACGACATTTTGAAGTTACGTTAATTTTTCGGGAAACGGTTCTTGAACGGTCAATATGAATACTGTATAGGCCATATATTTCACGAGTCTAAATTTTCGCGAATCGGGAATTCCCGACAATTTCGCGAGTGGTTAAATTCGCGAACGTGGAGTCCTGTACTGAACGAAGAAATGAATATGTGTACGTCACATCCACAGCGGGATCAGAGTCAATATTTTCGCGTGTCTTTAATTTCACGACTAGCACACGACTCGCGAAATTCGTGAAAATAAAAACCTCACAAAATATTTGGCGTATACAGTATGCAAATGGCAAAGTGAGCATGTCATCCCCTCATAACTTGCCATATAGTTTGAACATAAAATTGTGAAATTTCCGGTCTTTCATTCACATGCAATTATACCCGAGGCTCAAATCCTCTATCTAAACATCCACTATTCTGAAGTTATTCAACCAGGAATAACATCATGTTTCAGACTTCAATGACAGAAATATTGAATTTTTTAATTTTTTGTATGTATACATGGAAAATTGTGAGGTTATGATATGGTTACCTCACTCATTTGCATATTCATACCCATTGTACAAGAACTAATGCAGAAATTAGCAAAACTTAAAAATGTCATAACTTCCCTATTTTTCATCTGATTTCAGTCAGAAATTTGTACCGTTGAACTTGTAAGATTTTACTCTTTTTTTATCAGACTAACTTATATTGGAACTCGATTTCCCCTTTAAGGGTCCAAGACGAATCACTGCTGAAGAATACATTGGTATACACTACTTGCAATTTCATTGCCTTTATTCAGAAAAACACTCGTGACCCAATGATATGGCCAACAGGCCGGTGTACTGGTCACAGCCTGTCATGGATACAGGGGAATCTCATTATAACATGGGTGTCAGATCCGACTTATTTACCTTGTTATATCAGGACTATTGTTGCAACCGTACACTTGGAAGACACTCATAAATAGTGAACATGTTCAGCTATGAGAGGGTTTCACACATAGTATGAAGCAATATTGATGAACAGGAGAGCATCATTGCAGACAGGTATAGGAAGTGGTTTAATTGAAGGGAAGTTTGCTGGTTTTCAAATGGCACATGATTTTGCCCACTGTTTGGTCTGGACCAAGACTTTTTGATACATCCGCACAAATCCCACTTTTTCTTCTTGGCCCGAAATTCATCTTGCATTAGAAGAAAATTTGAATTCCTACATTTTGAACATGTACAGGTTGGACAATTATGACAATTTATGTCATTAAAATGGAATCTTGTTATATCTGACCTCGCTATATAATGGGACTCCCCTGTTGTAGAATTTGGACAATGAGGATGTAGTCAGGTTAGAACTGTACCTGCTGTGTATTATACAAAGTACATTCCATGTAACATGCAGAAGAAATGAATTGCTGCAATATCTACATGCTTTAGCAAGTGCCTGCAGTCCAAATGTTCATATCCAGTCTGTGTTTGATCAAGTCCAACGTCATGGAAGTTTTCCACAGTGGTAAACACTCCAATCTAACCCACACTGTCTGTTCACCAACACAGGACAAAACTTGCCAGGAGGCTGCATGTTATCCCACACAGGTCTCTGGTCACAGTCCATCTTAAAAGAAAACCATAGTTCTGATGAACGTGCTCACATGCCCACTTTCATTGTGGTGGTGTCCCATTCAATGTCATGTTCCGCACTTTGACATGTAGGTCACAGGTTCAAGTCTTCCCACAACACTTACATCTCCGAATGAAGACACTTTCTCCACATATGCTCACACCTATCAAGGTGTATGAATAGGTTCACTGTGGGAGGCCGAACATTTCGGTGAGTGGATCTTGCGTGTGTGAGTCAAAGAGAGTGACAGCCTGGCTGGAATACTCCCACCTGATGGAAAGTGAGAGTGCACCTTAGGTTTGGGTGTGTCTCAATTCCAGGACCTGGGTAACAGCATGTTGTAGAGCGCTTTGAGCACTATGGTGAGATGTGAGACATGCTCTATCAAAAATAATTCAGAGTATGATAATCATCACAAATCAAAGGCTCACTCCAGAGTTTTCTTATCTCTCTTCCAACTCGCCTCTTTTCACAAGATATTTCTGGCTTGATTGTTCACAATCGGGAAGCAGTTCACTAAACCACAAGGCTCCTGAAATCACCTCCTCCCCGTATCAGGTCTCCTCTCCTTGCCTGATGGTTTCCTGGTCACTCAGAAATGTCTTGCACTTGCTCTTCAAGACATTAATGGCCTCTGACACCAAGACATCTGGAGTCAGAGCTCCTGTGGACTCCACGGAAACTGGGGATGGACATGGAGGAAAGCAGACATCCGAATGACAAAGCAAGGTCAACACAGAAGTTAAGAAGTTTATGAGAAATATCTAACAAAAACATTGCAGTACTCACAATGATGAAGAATCAGTAATTTCATTGTTCTCAATTAATTTATGACAAGTATAAAGTTGAGATGATCATTCAGAAACAGCTTTCAATTTATGAGCAATTGCTGACCAATTGGCAAATTGATTGATTGATGACCTGATTAATAAATATCATTCAAAAATGAAAATGGCTCATTTTTCAGTTTGTCCATGACACACATCTAATTCAAATTCAGTATCTCTATGGGACAGCAACATTGTCTAAAGACATACAAGTATCTAGGAGTTTTCCTCTTCATAACCATCACCCCAACATATACTGCTAATACATGGGACTAAGCGTGATACTTACAGATGAAGTGATTTCGTATTCTGTTCAGCTTCACGCAGTCCTTCAGCTCCTGGGGAAAAACAGGTACAGTCACCACTTATCAACTGAAACTTGAATCATTTGACCTCTGCTTTAACAAGATAATATTATGGTAGCATTTTCATCGCATGTTTTTGTTTTGTTTTTTTCTGCTCAAAGTGGAATGGACAAGAGATATGACAGGGCACACTTTTCACAAGACATTTGTACAAAATCTGTAAAAACTCAAAATCTATCTTCCTACAGGAAGAGAATAAAATGTACACCAAATTGAATCCACAGGTAAATAACAGTAATAAACTCTCACAAGTCATCCAAAGTATGTTTTGGAAAGAAAATTCAGAAGTATCTGAGGAGCTACTACTGCCACACATGTAATGTGAATTAGGTAGTCCCTCTTCACAATGAGACCAGCCATGGCCGAAATAGGTATTCCACATAATTGTTGACAATGATGTAAGAACTGCATACAGGTACAAACACAGTCTGAGCTTGTCAGTGGTATTCTGGAGAGGGCAACTTAACAGTGTGATGTTAAGGCAGATGTATTGAACTTTGTGTAGTACACAGACAACTTGATATCTAACACAAATCTCATGCACTGAATTCTGTCCACCCACTGCTCAATAATCTGGGCCAGAGATGATACATTTAAAGACCAGGGGCCCGTTTCATAAAGCTTGTCATCAGTGACAAGTTGTCATAGATGTGACAAGCTACTGAAATCCTTGCATCTGATTGGCTGAGAGCAAATTTGTCATAGAAATGTGGCAGTTGTCACTGATGACAAGTTTTATGAAATGGGCCCCAGGTAGTGTGAGAAATCACGGAGTGGGAAGACCAGCCTGGCTTGGATATATTTGAGAATCTCAGTAATGAATCATGTACAGCTTTATCATTGATCTCTGTGTAAAGCACATACACAGCCAAAGAATCTCAACTTGAGTTGACCATTACTGATGAGCCTACGCTTCGATGCACATATTCGCTGACAGGTGCTATTCCTGGTTTTCAAATGTACCCCGATGCCCAGTGGGCCGCGAAGGAATCAGGACACCCATGAATCCCCACTACCACATCTTTGAATGTTAACAACAATTCGTCTCCCCTCCCCAAGAGAAAGATACTTACATCATGCGAGAAGACTTCTCTACTGCACGTATCTCTCCTGGGATGAGCCACAACTGCTTCTGGCACACCTTGATACAACCAACACAAAACAGATATTATGCTGTGTCAGGCAGGCTAATTAACATCATCTGGCAAAGACCAACACACATTTACATCATCAAAGAAGTTAAAATCTTGGACTAGTATGATTGTTCATCCATTCAACCATAATTATGCTTTTGGAAACTCTTGTACTGAATACTTTGCAGAATCAAATAAATTAAATATTGTATATTTTTTACAAGGAAAAAAAAATGCATTATCTGATTAGCAATGCATCGCATCAAATACCATCATCTCCTTTGGGGGCTTGTGTATAGGTTCTTTGCAATCTTACAACCTCAGTAAATTACAGAAAATATAGGCATTTAAACTTTGAGCATAATTACTCGTTCCAAACAAATTCTAGGGAGTTCATCTTCAATTTCATTCCAGCACATCCTACAAAGTTATCTGATAATCATACTGTAGTTTACATTCAAATATCTTTGAACAAAATTGCCCTTCAGCTAAGTGAATTACAGTACTCTGAAAATCAAACTTGACAATCACTGCACTCACTATGCAGTCCTTCCGCATCAATTTATTTAATCAAGTGACCATGAGCTTGATCTGATTCTTTTCTCCTACTTGACCAACTCTATGAAAATTGTTAATCTATGTAATGCAGCAAAATCATTCTGTGCTATTAACATACATTCTCCACAGTACTGTTGCTCACTCAACATCTGCATCTATGAAAATGGGTGAGAAATTCCATGGAGCTGATAGATAAGATGAGAGATCAGACCGGATGAATGTGGGTGGGGTGAAATTGTGTCACACCGTGAAGGGGTTCTCGGCAGCCACATTGGATGTCCACCCTGAACGACCGGGTCGTTCTTTGCTCTAGCATTCCTCATACGACACAACAGCCAATGGTGCAGACTGTGTGGGGTTTTCATGGAATGCAGATGCAGAAATTACTCTTAGTCTTCTTCTTTTCATTTGCCTTAAAGGGAAATGAAACCCAAATATGTACAGGATTTGAGCAAATTAGTAGAACACATAAGTGAAGTTTGAGGAAAATCAGACAATCCTTTCCAAAGTTATGAATTTTTAGAGTTTTGGTGCCATCACTGCAGGATGAGAAGACTACAAGAGTTTGTGATGCCAAGCATGGACAACAAAGATAAACAAAACATAAATAGAAATCCATAGAAATTAATTTCTCGTGAAAGGTACACATTCCTTTCCTTTTGATATTGACATATTGCCTGTCAAGGGTAATAATTCCCAATTTTCTGAAAGTGATTTTTCATTATGCCAGAAAAATGGAAATATGTTGAATTCTGTTCACAATTTCTTGACATCACTGTCCGTACATAACATTATGAAATGCTGTAAGTGTAGAACTCATAACTTTTGAGCAGACTGTCTGATTTTTCTTAAACTTCACCAATGTGTTGTATCAATACTGCTGCATTCACTCAATCCATATAAATATTGGGGTCGCATTCTCCCTCAAATCTATTTTTTCCCTCACTTCTTGCATGAAAGTCTCCATCCTAAAAACACTTGTGTCCTCTACACACTGCTGCACTCTAAAAACATACATAATTCACTGATGTGAGTGTGTTGACACAATGTAGCCTATGTACAAAGACATTCTAAAATTAGTTAAACTGCTTGAGGTGAGATCCCTGTTTGTCTAGCTGGCGATCACCTTACCGTTTCTGTCTTCAATCTCAATGACACCAGGAGAGAAACACTTCTGCAGCAGCTTTGCATTCTCCCCTCGGATCGGCTTGGTCAGGACAATCTCAGGCATGAGGCGATACGATGCAGTGGCTGGATGATAGGAAGACAGCAAAGGGCAGGGCAATGATTGAATTTTGAACTGTGTGGAGAATTGATATTTGACAAATAACTGGAAAGTATCAACAGAGTATTAGCAAACAATGTTTGGTTGAACTATGTCAAGTCTTACACTGTCAAGTCTTAAAAATTGCTGGTAATTGTAGTCACAAATACTCAACCATACTGGTCAGACATATTATATAGATGATGACTGGCGGGGAAGGGAACATACCGAATGTTCCACCCGAAGGGTTTGAAATGCTATTGAGGGAGGTTATAAGTCCCGAGACGAAGTCGAGGGACTTATAGCCTCCCGAAATAGCATTTCAAACCCTGAGGGTCGAACATTTGGTATGTTCCGGACAACAAAAGTCATCATCTGTTATATTATATGGGTTGGTCAAATACCATCATTATCAAATAATTTCACGCTCTGAAAGTGGCGCATCAAACCGTACCGTACCTTATTGACATCATGGTATTCTTAGCGATAAGGTCCAATGGCCAGCACGCGCACAACGCACTCGATCGCACTAGCTCGCGCAGAGCCAAATTCACTGTGTGCGCGGGTATTTGTTACGTGAAAATGTTTTCCCCATGGGAGAACATAACAAGAATGTTCGCCCATGGGCTAACATAATGAATGTACCTCCATCACTTGACTGTGTTTAGCCAAGTCACATCAATCCTGTGTGTGAGTTAGGCCCGACTCAAACACATGAAAGACCAAAATTCATTTATTCATCGCAAAGAGCAGGGTGCTAACCCAATGAAGTAGTCCCCCACCTACTCACACAAGAAAAACGGGCGAATGATGCTGACTCCTCATCGTTCGCCCCAGGTGACTAGCAACAGTTAGGGAACAGCATTAACTAGGCACATTGTGCTATACGCTTGAAAGAATGAACCAGTCCTACATACCAATATCCACATTTGATCATTGTCGTGACATGGTCTTCAATAGAATTTACAGTAATTTATAGCGGTTGATTGAGCAACAATGTGTTGCATTTGACATCAGAACAAAATGTACACTTGTAGCTACTTGCTGTCAAAATAAGTCTTTGACACTGACACTTGAACTGAACATCAAGTTTACCAAGCATGCTTACCGACAGGTGAGAACTTGGCGTGGTCCTTGCCGATTCCCTTCACACAGTGCATTTTGAGGTCAATCTCCTGGCCGGGTCTCAGCTTGGCTATCAGAATGTCCTTGTCCACGGGACCAATGCCTTTGGGTCCATACTGAAAACAAACAAACAAACAAAAATAAAAATAATGCCTCCGGTGACACTAAGTGGCGGAGGCATAACAATAGGCAGTCTTAAGTTTACACGAAGATAAGTAGAAACTCATAGTTTTCATGCCGACAATGAAATTCCCTCTATCCCCTTACACAACCTGATCAGAATGACAAATATATCCACTCAATCTACTATCATTTATATCCATTTGGGTCTCCTGAATTGTATCACAGAACACCAATAGTCTGTACACAATTTTGATGCAGAAGTCAGTCATAAAGAAAGTGTAGTCTTGTCAATATCCATGAGCCTGTTTACAACCATTTTGCCATAATGACTGGTGTTGATCACAAGTAATCATGTCCTCTAGCTAACATTTTGTCATAGTTGGCCCTCTTGTTTAGAAAGGTCTACATGCATATCCCCAGCTCATTAGAGAAGGCAAATAATGCTTCCTAGTACTAGTGAAACCTTGAATCCTTTGGACCTATCATCCTTTGGTCCTATTCCTTGGTACGCCCACTTGTCAGGGCCTCAATATGTACTGCACACATGAATGTAGTGAAGACACGAATCATGTCAGTTATAAATGGTTAAGTTCTCACCAGTTCCTCTTGGTTTCCTAAGGGTATCCACTTGATGTGCTCTGTTGTAACTGGTAAAATCAACAACAAACAAATACATAAATACACCATCACACCGTTAATTGATTTGAGTAGAAATGTATCTCTGTAAAATAGTTACAGTGAAACCCTAGTCATCCCAAAAGTGCCAAGTCTATTGTGATTCATTATAGAGTAAACAAATATAACACCACAAAACAAAAGAATCCATAAACAACAGCAAATGATGAAAACAAAGGAAAGATATTCACGTTTAGCAAATACACAATGACCACCAGAACAGATGTCACTAGTCCAGCTTAGCTATGTCAAAAGTGAATAAAGTTTCATGATTTACACACCTTATATCAATCTAGAGAGATCAAAGAGACTGAACAAGTGTGATTGATGGTGAAAACATATTTGTATATGTGGATTAAATCATAAAATCATGTAAAGAGAGGATCAGAAAATCAATTGCAATTATGGAAATGAAAATAAACAGTGACCTCTAAATTAATCTGATATTGACTTGAAGTCACAGTTAATTATGTAAGTTTGATAAATTAAGTCTGATTTTTGCCTCTGACAAAGATTCTGCTAGGATCAAAAGCTCAGGCCCCTTTTGATTCCATTTCACTCCATTGGCTCGCCACAAATGGATAAGCAGTTTTCAGTAGCCTTTTTTGCTGCATCCAATAAATTCTGATACAGGCAGGCAAGCAAATTTTAAATAGAAAGTTGGAGATGAATCATCAGTTTTTCATCTCTTTCAGGGATTATAGATCGTGATATCTTGTTGCCAGATTTTCTGTTGACTGGTGCTCTCTGACAGCTCGATTAATGGAAACTTTATCCACCAAAGCATATCTTCAAAGCCTCGTCTTATGTATTTTTAGATTATGTTTCAGATTTAGCTACACTGGTAAGTAATAGCTTAAGTAAACATCAGACAATAGCATATATTGTTTGTCCTTTCTGAGATACATCAAGAATGAAGTGTCATACATGTTTTGTAGAAATAAACAAAAACATGTACAAGAGGAAGAATAATGAATGTGTTAACCCTATCATGAATGGAATCTCTATGTACCTTTGGCATTCTTGTACAGTTCGTCTGGGTCTGTAGCATCCTTGGGTGCGTTGGGGTTCTTAGAACACTTCACCTTTAGCTGGAACTCCAACGTGTCTTCAGCTGTACCCGTTTCATCTCCTAAAGAAGCAACATACACAGGCATATCCCCTCTCAAGTAACAATTCAAAAGATGTTCAGAAGTAATGCTGACATTCTTTTTTAATGATCATGCAAGAGAATTACAGGGCAATCCACAGATTATGTGAACATTCCACGGTAACCTTCTTATTGTAATCTTGCTACACTAAGCCTCATCTTTGCAAAATCAAGTACACTTACAAAATTGTATTAATACTTTTAAAAAAAGGGGTCATTACTTTTATCAATATTGTAATTAAAGATAATATAAAGTTTTGGTACTTCCAAAGTTTCCCTGAATTTCCTTGTCTTAGTTTGTGTTTCAGGTTAAAGTACCTTTCATATAACTAACACTGTGAGACTTATTCGCCCCAAAGTGCTCTCATGTCTTAGTAATCATGCAATTAACTGCGACCAGCAGCCCCATACGCATAGCGTAATGGGGCTTCGCATTGTAGCATTCAGGATCATGACAGACTATAGTATCGTGGGTAAATATCAACTTAAAATCCAAAAATTTCTTCAATTTGAAGACTTACCAGTTAAGTTGAAGTATTGAAAACAGGCTTCGGGCAACGTTTGGTTCTGCCAATAGTCCCTTTCTGTTCGAACTGATGACTGAATGTGACTCGGTCGAGAGGACCTTGGGAGAGCTACACTGAATACTACAGCCAGCGCATGCGCACACATCACATGCACACAAATTTCAAACCCATGAACGGATAAGATGTCTGTGTGCGCATGCGCTGGCCGTCAATTCAGTGTAGCTCTCCCGTACGGCGGCGAGTCAAACTAACGCCTTTGGTACGAAACCATTATTGCATGATTACTAAGACATGAGAGCACTTTGGGGCGAGTAAGTCTCACAGTGTTAGTTATATGAAAGGTACTTTAACCTGAAACACAAAATAAGACAAGGAAATTCAGGGAAACTTTTGAGGTTCCAAAACTTTATATTATCTTTAAAGGTATATAAAATCCATAACAGGGCTGAATTGGTATTGGGGATTATTATTGCTGAGTCCTATATCTGCCATGATCGCAGTGTCTAAATATACATCATGTACATTGAGATGGAACCATATAACGCAGTATCCCAGGGTATGATGGTTCCCCAGGGTACAGCGCTGTGCATCATTATAAGGCAAAACACACCAAGTCACAGGCTATGCCTACAGTATTCTACACTGAGGTGGTCAGCTCACCTTCCTGGCGGTACTCAAACATCCGTGGATCAGCCTTGATGGGAATCAGCCCCAGCCTATGAGCCAAGACTTCATCCTGGATGATGGAGGTATTGTTGAAGATGAATACCTTCTCTATGGCCATGGTGGGAACCTGCAAGAATACCAACAGAATGTGCTAGTCTCACAATTTCTTTCAATGTATGTAACATTTTTTCACCTCTTACTAACAGCTGAAGTTATTTCAGATGTATAATGCAATGCACACTGAACATTTGACTCAGTGCTAGGTTGGGCATGGTTGGGCATGGTTCTAGTATTTGAAAACTGCTATTTAGGTTGTCATAGGCAGATGTGCCTGAGGATTATCCTGATCTTCATACTCAAAAGAGAAACTACAAACTTTCTGTAGTCACATACACACACACACGATACACTTGTAAACTTTTTTACCGTAGGAAACAACACTGATGTATCATATTTACATTTACACTGGAAAACTATTTTACTTGAATGGAGGTGAAATACTTGACATTTCTGTGACCTAATAAGGTCAAAATCATCACACTTTAAGTTAAAATGACCTACCAAATTCCTTGCAAGTACCATAAAACACCAATGACAGAAAAAAAAAGCCAACTAAACTCAAATATCTGACATCTCTGCCAATTTTGCGGGTCCTTGAAATGTCTGTTATGTGATTACATAAAATAGGAAATATTGTAAAAACCTGAGCCACCACTTAGGCCTACTTCTGATACTGAGGTTTGGGGGCAATATACCAGTTAATAGAGTTTTGTCACCTATCCTACCTCAGCCAGAAGAATCCGCCTGAAAGCATTTGCGATCGCTGGGTCCACGCCCACCATATCAAACTCTAGTTCCGTGTCTGTCAGCCGCACAATGTCGATCCGGAAATTCTGCATCAGAATGAAAAATTGGAGCAAAACTGTTATTCTATCGTGCATTCTTGCTACAAACAAACCTTGGAGTGTCCAATGTACACATCAAATTTTGTCATTTGAAAACAAAATTAACAGGTTGAAACGGATTCACAGTAAGTAAGAACAAATGCAAATTTAGGTATCATTCAAAAAAACTTGAGCTTCAAGTAAAAATTTCAAACATCAAATATGCATCATTTCTAATGGTCATGGACATAGATTTTCCTACACGGGTCTGTACAGGTTGGTCATCAGTTCCCATATTACAAAATACTTTCCATTGTAATGCCATCATTCTTATTGGGAATTATCATTTGGCATTTTATACTTCAGATTTGTTTTTTGTTTTTTTTTAAATCATATAATTACTATAAGTAGTTGATGTCTTGATTCAAGACTTGAATTAAGAACACCCGAAACTCTTTTTACCCGGTGGAGCGCGAAAAATTATTCGCACGAAAATATCCACTTTTACAGTACACCGATCCGACTTGACAGAATGATCAGCCATTTCTGCAGCATCCCTAGCATATGGTCAATGCATGATAGACATCGCTGAGCAGTCTAGTGCTGTCAGCTACGTAGTACCAGGACACCACAGCAGTGTTGCACACAAGAAGATCTTCAGATTGGTATGTGACACATTATGTTGTGTGGGCATAACTGATGTGTTCATGGTGGAACGAACTATAGCCGAGTGTCAGACTGTCACACAGTTTAGATGTTATTCAATCATGGTCTAACCTCGGCAAACTTGTGAAGATCGAATGCATCGTCGTATCCCACATAGTTCCCGGGGAAATCTGAGCTGTGTACCTGAGAGACAATCATTGACATGTGAACGAAAGTTAGAAAATAAAAAATTCTGTGCTCATCATCAGTTTTACATCCATGAATGCAAATCATAGAGTGATGACACTTGTGAAATCGGCAATTAAACAGACTAATGTTTGTGACAAGACAAAAAAAAAAAGGCACTGAGAAAAGACAATGTGTATTAAAATTTTACATAAACTACTAAAAAGCATTTGAAATCTGGGCCTGCTGGTCCATGTCATTAAGACAATGAACATATGGGCAACGTACACCCGTACGTAAAAACGTACACGTGCAGGTACATGTGCCCTGTAGGCCTTTATCTTAATTCACTACAATTTTCTTTAAATTGTAATGCCATGGTGGTGTGTGATGTAAGACATTGCATGTTGATGTAGAAACGGTCTAGCTCAGTTGTCCAGCCAGTTGCACTGGACTTGGGCCATAGCCACCAGGTCATGGATAATGCCAGGCCCATGAGTAATTTAAATGCCACAAGCATGAGGCTGTTTTAGATCTAAAAGTTACAGTGACGTGAGTAGAACAAAGAGACCGTCAAGAGTCTTTTGAGGTCAGATTAATTTACTCAAAACTGTGCATGGCTATGATCGATGATGGCCTTCAACTAGGTCTAGAGTAAAATATCCCGTTTGCGGCAATTTAAGCATTGTTAATGGTTTTTTCAACTTGTAAACAAATCAGGCAAATTATTTTCAACCATTTCATATAGGCCCTATCAGACAAGATTATTCATTAATGCAATTGTTTTCATGAAAGAAATTTGTCGTTGCCGTGCCAATTTATGCCGTTTTTTCCATCAATTTCGTGAAAGTGCGTATTTATCTCACAGTCGGCAGCAGAGCCCAGAGAGCAGTACTGAAATTTGACTTTTATGAAGATCTACGGTACTTTTTGAGCTGTTTGAACCAACAATTTTCTTCCACACAGTCCGGAACAAAATTCACACTCTGCACACAAAATCAGTGAAAATGGAAGCTTCTCCAGCTAGCAAACATGTCACTGTCAGACTTCGTCACAGATGCAACTCATAGCTCACTTTAAAAAAAATATATATAAATTTATATACAAACGGCTGTTTTCGACATCTTGTTGTTTAAATATTCTTACATTATCAACTCCATGTTCCAGCAGACGAACACGTGTTCTCATTTCCTCCATAGTTGCACACGCTCGCTCGCGATCCTTGCTCTCTGACTGACTTTGTGATTCGAGCTCTCTCCCCGCGCCGCGTCTCCTTTCCTAAGTAAATTTGTCTACTAGTGTCTTATTCTTGAAAGACAGCAACAAGAGATGAGTGAAATGAACTAAAATCCTGACAGAACAGAAATTATGAAATCGTAATGATCGTTGGGAGGCGATGTCACGGCGCTGGTCTTACGTCTCCCGTCCGCACCCGAGGCGCTAGTAGCTAGCCTAGGCCGGTACGGTCGGCGGCGCGCTGCTCCTAGCTCGCGATCGATCCCGTGTCTCTCTCAGTGCGCGTCCGTGGCCGCATGGTTCTCTGCTGGCATGGCTGGTGTAAGAGTTCTGTGGGCTGGTGTACGCGCGCTATCGATAACTCACTGACCGTGCATGCGCCAACTATCCACGTACCCAAATACAACGGGAACCTCGCACTTGAGGTTTGGTAAAGTCCATTCTAAAGATGGGTAAAATTTCCGAAAAAACAAACATTTTTATACACTGTGTACAATGCACTGGAATGTTTTGCGTAGAAAAGTAAAAAACTATCGCGTGCATCGTGTTTGCTTTTCAGAAATAGTTTATACAACATTGAGTATCCAAAATAACGAACGTATAAATGTTGCAAAAGATGTAATGCCCTCAAACCCTACCTCATCTCCTGCTTACCATGCTTTACCTAATCTTTTAATGGAACTAGCAAGATCATTTCCGGATTTGCTCTGAAGACGCCCTCCAAGAAAATTCTTTAAAGATGGTAATTTCCTT
The DNA here is from genome assembly GCF_964275005.1 of Diadema setosum. NCBI lineage: Eukaryota > Metazoa > Echinodermata > Echinoidea > Diadematoida > Diadematidae > Diadema > Diadema setosum. Next base: position 47,641,992 of record NC_092685.1, read on the forward strand.
TTATTTTTCGAAGATTATGCTGTGTACTTATTGCGCTTACCAAATTAGAATCGTCTGTTTGCTATGTTCTGTTGAACATGTATTCAGATTCTTTGAATATGGTATAAAGTGTACGATTTTGAAACATAAAACTATTGTAGTCCCAGATATTCGTTTTTAGGCTGTGACGTGAGTTAAGGAGTTGTCTGTTCATAAGAAAACTCTGTGCTGTGCCTGTGGCCTCTATGACATGTGGTGAGGTGTCTGTATCTGTGTGAATTTAGAAAGTGTGGGTATTTTTCATGTAATCACCTCTTGCAGACAAAACAACAGTCGTCATGAATTCTTACTCCACTCGTTTAATAGCTCTATGAATGCGCCGTAAAGCGCCACATTTCTCAAGGATTCTTTGCTTGCTAAAATCTTTATCTTGATCTTGTTCAATGGATGGATGAATCATGAATGACATGATCAGTTATGATGAATAAATGTATTGTGATCGCAACTGCCATAACTCATACTCAAAGTCATATCATGACAGTATGACACTGAGCTTGATGTTTGTATAATCTGTAGTAAAACCCAGGCTAATTAGATAATGGGCTACAAATCAATACTTTGTTGTAATATTTGTATGTTGAAGACTTATTTTTGGACTTTATGGCAAGCCACAAGAAAACTGGGGAAAAAAATCCCTGCTTGTTTGATAGGACCACTATATGAGCAAAAAGATTCTCCACTATCAACAGTACACAAAACATATCACTGGTACACAGGAAGCCATATTTTTGTGACTTTTTAAGGCAACCTTGTACCACAATACATACAGTCATTCTAACATCTATAAGTGTATACCCTTCCTTTCTTGAATCTATGTATTGTCTTGCTGCTACAATACTTTGTACCTGTGGAAGTGAACACATAAGTCATGACAAGAGGGGGATCTGGGTTGCAGAACATACCGTTGCAGGACCTACAGCAAAGAGTTGTGTTCACTGTTTGTAAATGTACTAAAAAGACTTTTATATCAACATTGACAGAGAGTTATTCCCAAATGATATGGTGCTTTCCATGACTTATCATTCTAATACCCAGTACTTACACGTACATCTAGAATTCTGTGAATTGTGATTATCAACTGTACTGTTTAAAAATTCAAGTTCGAATGTACAGTGTCTTAGATTGATTGTACTGAGTTCGTAGAGCATGATATCCTGATTTTCAGGGTTTACTAATATGCTGGGGGTTCTATATACTTAAGTTTTGTTTATAATTTATTCCATTGTTAATTCTGACAAAGGTTACAAGGTTGTAATGAATGATTGATACATAGAACAACCTTTCATATTATACAGATTTTCAACAAGGATAAAAAAGTTTTCTAGTCTATTCCAATTAATTGACGATCTGGAGCACATGGATTTCAGAAGAACGTGTCAGAGATTTACATGTAGTTCATACGTCTGGTTAGTGACAAGATACAGTCTATCAGTATACTGACAAACTGCTCAACTTTTCATACATTTTGGACATATGTTTTGAATATCTTTGTTATGTATTTCATTGGCTGAGAAGAAAGGGAGGGAAGGAATGAGGGGTTAGAGTTAGAGGAATTTTTACCAGTGCAAAGAGGCAGCCAGTGCTTCAAATCAAGATTACCAGTACTCTTGGTACATTGTTGTTTCTTATAATGCTGCTCTGGAAACTTATTTAATCTACAGTGATATGCAATTGTGCAGATGTAGGATTCTTTTTCAAATAAAGCTTTCAGCCATGCATCTGTGTACTAAGCTCTCTAGTTGTTTGTTACACTTCAAGCCAAAACAGGTATCTTCTGTTTTTTTCCCCCAGGAATATTCTTTGTGTGCTTGTATGTATATAAATTATCCATGTACATGTATTGCAGGCAAGGTAAGATGGTAGAGGTTAATGTCTGGTGTAAAGAAATAGAATCGTCAATGCCCATGTTTCACTCTTTGCCTCTGCAGATTCGCTTCATCCTGATTCAGAACAGGGCAGGCAAGACCAGGCTGGCCAAGTGGTACATGGCATTCGATGATGAGGAGAAACAAAAGCTTATCGAGGAGGTCCACGCCCTTGTCACAGTACGAGATGCCAAACACACAAACTTTGTAGAAGTGAGTTACTCATTTCATTCATTCTCTCTCTCCTTCCCCCTTGTACTGTTCTGTTTTTGTTTTGGTTTGTTATCCAGCTTGACTGTTTAGTATCAGGTGATGGGGAAGAAACTGGCACAGATTACAGAATGCTGCACAAACATCTTTCAACCAGTTTCCCACATATAGTGTACATGTAATGACTGATAAGCAGTATTTTGTGTCTCTAGTGTTTGCATTTGATTTAGATTCCGAATTGGTCTTCTTGACATACAATATTATAATATTCAAACTTTCAGATGACTGCTAATTTTGTATGTTATATGTTTATCTCTTTCTATCATTATACTATAATGACCAGCCTTAAACTATGAAGTACCTCATGACAAAGAGATTTCTCTTGTCAACAGGTGTATGTTCTGAAGGAACTTGACAAAATTACACTGATATATACTCGCAGGACTAAATTTGTCAGTACTTCAACTTGATCATGACAATTATCATCTTTCTTTGTCATGTCAAAAAGAAAGGTAAAGTGTCCTTCATTTATCCAAATTTACCTTCATCCTACTGTAAAAGACATGAGATATTGTTACCAATGATATTGTGACCCATGTAAAATGGTAAAAAAAGAAGAAGTAATGTTTGTATAGGCATTATTCTATCCCTGAACAGATGGAAACAGAATTATTTAGGCTGTCAGTATACAATTTGTAGAGTGGATTCAGTGTTAAATAATGACTTTTAGGACACATTTCAGTATTTCGCATGGATTCATCATCCCACTGCACAAATCTGAAAGTTTTGCACCACTTCGTATTGTTGTTGGTGTCACTGTTTGCATGGATGAGTGTTGTCTGCGATGCCCTGCGTGTGTGCACCATGTAGTGACGCTTGTTTGTGCTCCTTTCTTTTACAGTATCGCAACTTCAAGATTGTCTACAGGAGATACGCGGGTCTCTATTTCTGTATCTGTGTTGACGTTGGGGACAACAATCTGGCATACCTAGAAGCTATACACAACTTTGTGGAAGTAAGTATCAGCAGTGACAGGATGCACAGACGTGAGATTGTTAGCAGCTTTTACACAGCAGGATGTGTTGTGTAATAGAATTGTAATCATATATTCAATGCATGGACTATTGGTGATATTGAGATCACATTCCATTTTTGCCTGTTAATTTGCCATTTTGTGTGGTGATTGATAGATACAGTGTATATTTTCATGACTGTCCTAACATTTTCCTGCTACGAAAAGTAATTCTGGGAGTGTATAGCTGGTAGACATAGAATGACAGTGTGAATGAGTAAGAAAGAAAAGAAGGGATAGGGGAATATAGTCACATGGTCATAGTTAAGTCTAGAATTAAGCTACAGCACCCGTGTGTTGTGTTGTTCCAATTTCATCACTGTCACGTCCTTAAAGGCATAATTTACCATTTGCAGATGAAATGAAAACCCAGCATTAGTGCCTCGAAATAGTTCTAAAATGTTAGTTAGGAATAGAAACAACCAATGTAAAGATTTGAACCAGTATCATCAATGTTAAGTATTGTTAAATATATGAAATGTGAATAATAGTTATAATAAGAATGTTTCCAAACTAAGCTGTCTACAGTTATGCTTTAACCCTAAAGGGGCCGGGCTTTTTTGGCTATGCTCAGACCGGGGGGGGGGGGGATCTCGGCCATCGGTGGTGCTATCGCGATGAAATTTTGCATGCGTGAGACCCGCGCCATAATCTACAAGATTGTGTTATAAGATTTTTTGAAACAATCAATTTCTAATTTAAATTAATTAATTATGCAAATTAAGCTCAAGGTGATATTTTAGCTTAATTAAAAGCGTTGAGAGTCTAATTTTTGATCTGTAAATCTGTTTTAGCATATTCAACAATTGTACATCACAAAAACTTCCAAAACTCATTTCAATTCTTATGTATTTTATTGTTTTCAGAATTTCTTATGTATTTCTTTGTTTTTCAACTTTTGTTTTTTCTTTGTTTTTTCATTGGAAATTGTCACTGACCACTTTTCTACCATAATTAGCACAAAATTAATCAATGAAAGTGATTAATTGTAAAAATAATCAGGTTTTTATGCCTTTCATGACAGAGCACTGTTTTCCATAGGAAATGTACACAAAATCACAAAATTGTGCCCGTTTTGGAGCGACATTCTGTTACAAAAATGGGCGTGGCTTCGCAAAAGTATGCGCGGACGTTGCAAATTTGGTCTCAAAAGTTGTGCGAGACTTGAACGAAGAAAGTCAAGAAGCCTCGCGATGAGGCCTTCTCGCGTTACAGAATTATAGCGTGAAACGTCGAGGGGGGGGGGCGGGTTCCGCCCCCCCCCCCCCCCCCCCCCGGCCCTTTTAGGGTTAATGAGAAAAATAGTGATAACTCCTTATCTTTTAGGCTTTATTGCAAAAATTTTATATGGTACGATGTTTTGTGATACAACTGACCTACACATATGCAACAAAAGTGATATCTTGAACATTTGTTAAATCACTGCTCCCAAGGAAAACAGGACCTTTAAGTGTCATGTCTTAAAAAGAATTTTGAATGAATCAACCCTCTCGGGGAATTCTGATGCAACAATGTTTTCCCCATTTTCTGCAGGTGCTGAATGAGTACTTCCACAATGTGTGTGAGCTGGATCTAGTTTTCAATTTCTACAAGGTTTACTCCGTTGTCGACGAGATGTTCTTGGCGGGAGAAATCAGGGAAACAAGTCAGACAAAAGTCCTCAAACAGTTAATGACACTTGGGCAGTTAGAGTAGGTCAAGTTTTCCAGTAGTATGTTTTTGTTGTTGTTTTCTTTTAATGTTGTACAATGCAAGCTGCTTCAAAATGTCTGTACATTCAAGTATTCCATGTTAATTCCTGCTCACAATTATAGCAGTGTTTCCTACATCTCTCATACTGGCAGCCTGCATAGAGAAATATGAGAGAAATATGTCTCAGAGTATCTCTTATGTCAGTGAGAAATATGTTTCACGTGCGCAATTATTAACTGAGGTTATGTCATGCATTAGGTTTGTGAAGATTTGTAGGCCCTATGAAAGCATTCTGATGTGTACATCTTTTTTGTGAAGGCCTGTTCATAGTCGATAAATGTGATGCCAGTGTTAGAGCAATCCCTTCATGGCAGATCGAGCATTGCCATGGATTGTGATGGAAGCAATAAGAGCCAACTGTCACACATCTGTTCCTGTACAACATTAACTCGTTGAGGACGGACTGATTTTGCTATAACACGCTTTTCCCATAGTCACCTGCCCGGGTATACTCGGGGACTCGTCCTCAACGGGTTAAGATAGGTTGCATCTGGTAGCATACAAAGAAATATCTGTGCAGTGGTTGTTCAATGATGTGAGCTATTGAAGTCATCAGTATTCAATTACTGTGCTTTTTTGTCCTTTTGTCAGTGACACGACTAGTGTGTACTCCATACCTTCTCGTCTGCTTCAAACTTGTCCAAACAATCATTATGTTAAAGCACATCAAGTGATAAATGATTGCAAGTGGGTCACCCTAGTTTCAAAAGTCACATAAAAGTTTTTTTGGGTTTTGTTTTCAGTCTTTACCACCTGAATGTTTCGCTTTAGGCGATGAAAGGTAATGAAAAACCACTCACACTCTATTGAAATATTAACAATTTTAAGGGGTCAAGAATTTGATGGAACATTTTTAGAAGTGTCATGAGCAACATTCAACACTGGTTTTTCAGTTTTTTTACTTAGTAAAAGTATCCATGCCAGATAAACTTGGAAAGTATGAAAGTGGGAAAGTGTTCCTTGGTCTTCTTACATACTGTTCCTTTCATGTTAACACGAAAATAAACATAATATGAGCAGTGGTTTGATGTGCAGACATTTTGGTAGCAAGGCATGCAGTTGCATCGAGGTTGTATTTTCAACAGTATGTACAAAATTATATATATTATGATACATATGTAAACTGTAAAGTAATGTGCTACATTATGATGTGTGAGAATATGTGTAAGCGTAGTACATGTATGAGGAGTCCCAATTATTGGCTGTTGTATGCAATGTAAATTGCTCCAATAGTGTCATTTGACAGCCCTTTTAGTGCTTTGTGATGTTGTGCTGCTGTACATTGAATTTCTTATTCCTACAACAGAACAGTATAGTATACCCAAAGGTTGACTACTATTTCAAGATTTAATTCACATTTGGTCAAGCAGTGCATTAATGAATGATGCCTGATTTTTAGATATCTGGATTTGGATTAGTAAAGGAGGAGACACTTATCTCTTCTGTAAATGATACTTACAAATACTTATCAAATGAAATACTTAAATGAAGTATCAAACATGATCTAGTGTGATATGTGAGCTAAAACTCTTGTAAGCCAAGTATAGCAATTATAAGATAAGCTTCCAAATCACAATTGCCAATTCTTATCGGTGCAATGAAAGTGTCACAGCAAAGTGCTGAATACACATCATACCACCTCCAGAGAGATAACTCATCAATTTGCAATGATTGAGACATCCCTCTATTAGCTTAGCGTGATAGACCTGTGAATTTGTCATTACCCATTCTTTTCTGCCAGGTAACTACATGTACATCATATGTGTACAAAGAAATGAAAAAAGAGGATTTTTGTATTTTCTGTGCTGCTGTGTATCTGCAATACTACCCCTTTTGAGTGACAGATACAGTATGTCTTGTTGCAGATTTCCGAATATTATTGTATGTACCTCATATGTTGGCACATAAAAGGAGAGATTTTTTTTATATTTAAGTGATTCAACATTGTTGAAAATGTCATCATGAAATAAAGCCTGTATGCCTTTTATGTTGAAAGCAAACAAGCATTTATTTTTTTGGCAATGTTACAATGAACATATTATGTTTAACTGACCTTAGTTATGAGCAACTCAAAAGTGCAACTTCATTTGCATATTGAGTACAATTTTAGAGGTACAGTTTATAGTGTAGTAGTTAGCTTGATGTCATCACAAACAGTCATGTTTGGTTGAATTTGAAATACATACTTGTACACTGTATTAGCAGGGGACAGCTAACTATGTAATTTGCGAGTGCATACATTATGATGCAATTAATAATCCCTCAAGTTTAAATTTCTAACCGTTCTGTTTTGTATAATGGAACACTGCCAACTTAAAGCAAATCTTTTGCTCACAGTAAAGATTTTACTGCAGATTGTTGATTGACTTATTCACACTTTGTTGCAGTTTAATTGCACCATTCTAACATGCCAATCATTACATGTACACTGTATGTGTAATATCCTCATTTTGGAACCCAATATACAGTGTAGTATAGTAATTTGTGTACCTTGTGCATGACCAAGTGCTGGTAAAATTCAAGCATCAATGGTCTGATGTGTAGCAGTCTTTGAGTACCAAAGCCAACTATGCTCAGTTTTCAACTTGCGATTCTTGTGTAGATTGTACATGTACCATACTTAACTGACTTTGTGCATCAAGACATTCCATGCATGTAGAATTAGGGGTGTGGGGTTGTAAATTGTTGTCATGTGTTGTGGGGTAGTCATAAACTCAACATGTGCTAGTGATTGGAAAAAAAATAATCACCTCTTCTTTGCATAGAAAAATGAAGGAGATAAACATAGACCTCCGCAAATTAAATATTTTCAGTCAAAACTGAGATGAGCAGCCATTGCAAGCAACGGCAGAATGTAAGATCAGCAGTTTTCATGCCTACTGTATGTATGGTCACATGTGACATGGCTACACAATACTGATATCAAGTTTGCGCTTGGTAATAAAAGGCCATTATTTGGTACAATCAACTTAACCACATTGTGCTTGTTCAGAAATGTTTTCATGCTTCAGTTTACTAAAGTACAATCTTTTGTCAACACCAAGTAATGTATGTAATGAACACACACACACACATATATATATACATGTATATATATATACTGTATATCGTCACTGGGGTGACAAGACCTTGTATCTGCAATTTTGGAGAAAATGACATTTTTGGATTAATGGCCAAATAATGGCTAAATAATGTCCTGGCCAAATCCCAACTGTCTTACTCCAAAAAAGAAGCCACCACGGCATGTCAAAGGAAAGGCTATCCCATTTGCCGCAGTGCTTTGGCCGCCATGTTATTTGGCTCTCCTGAACATTTGACATTTTGTAGATACGAGGTCTTGTCGTAGCCCCAGCGACGATATGTATATATATATGGGCCGTGACGCGAGAAAAGGGCCCTTAGCGCCGCTGCGCGCAAACGCCAGAAAACGGCGCGCAAGTTTAACAAAGCAATACACGCAAAAGAGATCAACTAGCTAACTACGCGCACGTGCATAGACGCAGCAAAAAGTGACGGGATTTGGACAAACATGCTGTTTTGAATGTCGTAATTGGGGCATTTAGGAGTGGAATTTCAGAAAAAGGTTTGCATATCCAAATACGTCAGAGTTTCTTCTACAATATGGAGGTGAAAACTCGTTTTCGGTATTTAATGCCCTAAGGGCCCTTTTCTCGCGTCACGGCCCATATTTACTTGTATTTGAGCGTGAAGTTCGATGCACTATAGGTACAGGTACTAGATTATGTTCACAAAAAATACAGTAGGTAATTAGCACAAGTGCAGGGCTAATTGTGTATTTTGAAAGCATATATGTATTATGGTCTAGAATGACTTCACAGCTCTTCCATACCACAAGAATAAAATGGACATTGGGTACTCAAATATTTCAAATTACTCCGTAGTATTTTTATTATATCTAGCAGATGTAACATACACAGCAAAGGAAAAAAAAAAACAGAATTACTCAAGATAAACATCTTGACAAGCTGCTGAAAATGAGGACAGTTAGACACATAAGTGAGATAGACAAAAACGGACATTGTATCGGTACAGGAGCCTGTTGCATTTAAGTTATTATTATGGTAACTTTGCCATCCAATGGTAACTACCATGGCAACAATACTCAACAGCCAATCAAAATCAAGAATTCCATGGAAGTTACCATTGGATGGCAAAGTTACCATAATAGTAACTTCTATGCAACGGACCCCAGATATATCATACAATTCCCACTACATTTGCGAATAGCAGATTCAAAGGTCCCTGACAACAGGAGTATTATGATGAATGACACTGCTCTCCTGCCTAGAACAGCATGGAATAGTTATGGGAAATACTCTTGTAGCATATAGAAAGTTGTATACATATATTTAGCCATGAGCATGTGAAAGGATTAACATTCAAATTTCTTTTTCACAAGTTGCACCAGCAATTACCAACATTCACTGACAAGAGGGCAAACACATCATGGATATGTAAATGGAGAAGATGTTATTTCCACATGTCATTAAAACTAGCAGAAAGTGTACTAATACTAAATATAGCTGGTTTAAAAGATATGCATGAGGCATTTGTATGTAAATACACATGTATTACATCTTCTTCTTTTTTTTTGTCCAATGTACCCAAAATACTCTATCCACATTTCTGTGTCAATGCAATTGTCCAATTATTACAGGCATTTGATTGGAATGCTCGAAAAAACAAAATACATACTTGGAAACAAAGAGTGCTTTTCCCAGTTCACATTTACCACAGCGACCTTTGATGAAATGAACTGCACGGTACAATGTATATCTACTTCATCCCAAATCAAATTATGTGACATTCCTTTTGTATTGTCCCATCTTTAAAAAAAAAAAAAAAAAAAAAAAAATTGTCCCCTGTTCAGGTACTGATATTAGTTCAGTGCTGCTGCCATTCCAATATTCAAACCAAACTACTGAATGAATGCTTCAGTTGCACTCATTATAGCCTGGCATGAACTAGAGAGGCCTATAGTGTACATTATTGCAAATTTTAACCTTGCAAACCAGTGAATACATGATCTATGACATGTGAAAATTAAAAACAAAATCAAAAACACGCAAATTGTACACAACTCAACCCAAGAAACTTTGCACACACGCTTATGATCCCTATCACATCAAACAGTGCCTCTCCATTCAAAATATTTCAAACAACCAACTGATATGTGTCCAAAACACATTTTTCTACTTTACATCTTCTACACTTGCCCTTAGAACATACTTCCTTACACTGCATACTGTACTAACAATGTCTGCACAACATTACCAGAATCAGACAAAAATCTAAACCTAAACCACATAAAAAAAAAAGAAAAAGTGTTTCCCAGGATCGAGTGATGCCGGTAAAGTATTGCACCATATAGGAGATTGATAGATAAAGGTTTGGCCACAGAAGAGAATATCATATTCCAAAAGGACAAGTGAGAGTCACTGCAAACTACAATGGAAAAGACTACAACTATTTATCACAGTACTTTACCCAACTCTTACTGGCACTGGTCCGATGGTCCCAGACTGGTAAAGGTAACTGTCGGGCCAGTAACTTTTCAGGAATTGCTAAATTTATTGGTTCAACATGACGGGTGAAAAAATATACATATATTGTTGGGGACAGTAAAATAAAGAAAAAAAAATAAATAAAAAATCAACACGACCAGTAAATTTGGATTTTGACCAGTAAATATGGAAAAAAATGGGTAACTACTGGGGGGGGCGTTTCATCAACGAGTTCGTCGGAGATTTCACCGACAAATTTGCTATCAGCCAATCAGACCAAGGATTTCATTAGCTTTGAAAAGTTGTCAGTGTAAATCCTTGCGTCTGATTGGCTGATAGCAAATTCGTCGGTGAAAACCTCCGACGAACTCGTTGATGAAACGCCCCCCTGGTCCGACCTGTCCCTGTCAGACCAGTGGAAAAAATGGGTTCGTGTACAGCCTTGCTTTACCACACATCCACTTACAGTGCCACAAATATGAAGAGAAAAGGCTGTATTTTGATGCACAAATGCTTGATTTTCCACATCAAACAACATAAGAGAGATAACCCAAAAAAGTAAAGTACAGTGTACAATATTAGGGGTGGGGCAGCTTTTGGCATGGTGCAAGCTACAGGTCTTTCAAGAACTCTCTCACACAAAGATTACACTAATTAACATTCACATTACTTACCACCGTACTTGGTGTGTAAATACGATAAACATGTGGAGATAACACAAACATTAGGACTTCAAATGCCAGTACAAGTACAATTGCTGTATGTTTACCACACATTTTGAGGCAGCAAAGCAGTAGATTGGCAATTAATATACAATATCATACTATATCATGTCATTGTTCAAAAAGACAGAAAACTATATGAGTGACATACTGAGAGCGTGTGAAAGGGGGGGGGGGGGAGGGGAAGGAGAATGACCAATCCTTCAGATGGTTAGATTACAATCACATACAAAAAACATTACATGAATATCTGTAATGTCCATTGATCTACAATCCATGCAGCAATCTTCTTGGCAGCTCCAATTACACTAGCCTGACAGACTAACAGGGAAATACTGAAAAACATGATACAGTATATTTGCGGCATGAAATTTTCGCGAATTGGAGCCGACAGCCTTTTTCGTAGCATGAAATTTTCGCGAATTGCCACTGGCGTTCAATGCATATAGTGCAGACAAGAAATTTTGCGTGCATTTTAATTTCGCAAATATTGGCGCTCTCGAAATTTGCGAAATTAAAATGCATGTGAACATTCCTCATTTTACAGTAAATTCCTTTAGAATGTGTTGTACAAAGTCATTTGAATTAAATACAGATGTTAATTCTAAATAATGCCACTATTGTCCAATCCAGTAGTTGCTTTGTTACAATCCCTCAAAAATAATCTTACACATACAGTATATCCAAGTTAAACATCTTGAGGATTTCATGTGTATAGTTTTCATAATACAATATCCATAAAGTAGTGATAAGCATTATCATGATCAGACCTCAAGCCTAAAATCCTATTGACTTCTTGTCTACAAACATGTTGCCAATGGGACTTGAAACTGTTAATAATGAAGAGCTTTAAAAAACCAAACAATGCTGTACACATTAAATTAGATTATTGTTGCAATTTCACATCTTAGGTGTTACGAAATATTACAGTAAACTGACATACATTGTGGATCAAAAAGTAATTGATCTACTGACATTTTTATGCTTTACGAGTATCAAAATTGCTACATCACATTATGTTAAAGTGTAGTACTGTTGTTATGTTATTACAATTTATAGGGGAAAAAGTTAGCACCAATAAGTTAGCCTTCATTAAGTTCTTGATTTAGAACAGCATATCAATTATCATAATTCACACTAAATCTGACTTTATTATTTGAAGAAAGAATTGAGAATTAACATAGGCAAACTTGTTAGCACATATAATTGCTACTTAAAAACAGATTTTGGGACAAGGCACATTGTACTGTACAAAAATATTTACTGTTATATGTCTGCATCGAGTTAATATCGTGGCTTACTTCAAGCTCACATTACAACACCTGAAAACCTTTTCTACAAGCAAATTCTACATCACACACTCATCATATTCAAACAGCAGGTGGAAAAATGATTGAATTCAATCAAAAGATGTGAAAAAAGCGCACACGCACACGCTGTGTGACAAACCATATAATGAACCCTTCATGAACTCTTCACTGGAGTCTTACAAATGTCATATGTCATATTCATTCAATTCAGTAAAAAAAAAAGAAAGAAAGAAAAAAGAAAGGTCTCTGTTCTTGTCAATTATCATATTTACATTAAATACAAATACAGTACTTGTAACATTAAATTCCCAGCTGAGGAAACCAGATTACACCTAGGTGGAACTACAGTACTTGAAGACCAAATGAAATTCATGAAACTTCTTTCATACCCACTCCTTGTTCCCAACATTAAATAAGGACAATACTGCGCCAACATTACAGGGCTATACACAATGGGGTTAATACTTTATAATCTTATGGCACTCTTCTCAATGAGAGTTCAATTTTTGTAACTGTTTTTGGTTAACCTGTCCATAGTGTGAGACAGCTTGGACTCGAGTATGAAAGATACTGTACCAGCGTGTACAGATGTCATAACAATATAAAGCTTGGAAGAGACACCTCAGACAGGTTTGATGACTACCTTGCCGACTTGAGTCACAATTTGTTGTCACGTACATTGGTCTTGTGAACTCACACAGTCAAAGACAGATCACCGTAGCAAAGTTCTTGCAGTTTAAGGCAGGGAGTTGCACATATCAGGCACCTCTGTGTGTTTGCATAATTTTCACGATCATAGCAATTTCACCATCTCAGGACTATGGTCTAAAATACTTTTGCTACAGACATTATGCTGCTGGTAATGACAGATTTTACCTAACATACATGTAGATCACGAAGACAATGAAGACATTAGCGTGTGATGCTGAAGAACAGTGACATTATGGAATCTGATCTCCACCAGCCCATGGAATGAGCGATGAAATGAAGGTAAAAGGCAAGCATGAGTTATAAGAAACCTTATCTTAAAACAGAATGCAGACATAATTCAACAACAAAAACGAAGACATTCAGTGAAGATCACATCTTGCTTTACGACATCACAGTAACAAACTCCAATGGAATACAAATTGCAATATCTCATAAATCACTTTAAAATATTAGAAAGGCCGCATAGGACTTGAACTGAAAAGACAGGAAAAGGATGAAATAACAGAAAAAAAATCACTCTGAGATTGGAATGATCATTCCCAAAATCTACAAAACTCAACATGTATATCATCTCCTCATATGCCTACAGGAAAATAAAAGGATTGAAACCCTTTTTTAATTCTATTTCATCTGATCAGCTCCATGTTTACAACTCCCATTCTTCTCTGACATGCACAGGCACAGCACTTTTTGACTTTCTAGTCTGCGGTGAGGAGAGCGTCAGAGGGTTCCGAGGAGACCTTGGGTACTGTTTTGGGGTCCTGTTCTCCCGTTCCGGGGTGTGTCTGGACCTGGCAGGCGAGGGAGACTTTCCCAGCCGCTTGACCGGCTTCACAGGAGATCTGTGCTTGATGACCGCCTTCCTGCCACCCTGACAGCGAATCCTTGTCCTCTGGGCCAAGTGCACTGGAGTGAGTGGGGTGGCTCTGCGAGGATCGAGCGGTGCCGGTCTTCTGGGCCGACCCAGCTGAGGGGAGTTGTTGTCACCCAGGGGCTTGACTGGTGGAGTGACGGCCTCGCCCTCCCCTTTGTTGAAGGACTTTTGCCTCTGTAGTTTGGCAAAAGACTCTCTCTCCAGGAAGGCTGCCCTCTGCTTCTGTGAGACAGGTCGACGACGTTTGATGGATCGTGGTGTGGTAAGCTCGTCAGCTTTCTTGGGAGTTGATGCAAGATCTTCCCCTTTCTTATTGATTGACATGTCTGGCACGACCTTTGTATTTCTCTCAGAGCGTCGAGTCAAGGGCTGGCTCTCATGTGTGGGTGTGCTGATGTCCTGCATTGACTGTGACCCATGAATTGGGTAGCGAGATTTCCCACCAGCCCTGGAAGAGCCACTCCTAGTCTGCTTTGGTGTGGAGATGTCCTCCATTGAGGCAGAGGATGATACTGTCTTCTTGTTGGGTTCTCCTCCTACAGCTGCCAGGAAGGAGTCATTCATGTCTCTCCTCCTCAAGTCCTTCGCCATGGTAGCGGTGACGTTGCATATGCCACTGTCCATGCTGGTTGATTTGGTCAGCGGAGTACGGGGTGCGGGATGGATTGTCGGTTCCCTCTGACTGCCTCCTCTGGTTCGGGGCTTTCTCTCCACGCCCCTCGAAATGGAGTCCAGTTCTTGATGACTCGCCGAGATGGAATTGAACAGCTTGATGTTGGCCTTGACAATGCTAGCGTTATGCTTGCCCTTCCACGCTGGCAGGTCTCCAGCCACTGGCAATGTCTGCGACTGGCTCGGAGCTTTCTTCAAGTCAGATCTTAGAGCTTCAACAATGTCATACACATCTTTGTCCTTTGCTTTGTTGGCACAGCTCCCAGGAATCTTAAAGATGTCCTGGTCCCTGCCACCATGATCCTGTCCTATTGAGGAATCAGCTAATGAACTTCCCATCTTAGTCTCTTCTTTATCCATCTCAATATCAAGCAACTCCCCACAGCTGCTTTGCTCTTCTGGTGGTTTTGCACCGCTGGAATCATTACAATGTGCAGTACAGTCTCCTTTACTAATCCCTTCATCCTCAACTTGTAGTTTGCCAACTATTTCTGCACAGTCATTGGACTCTCCCCTCTTGCATACATCTCCATTTTCTACAACGTCTCCGGTCTCACCCTCTCCAACCCCAATGCCAACATCCACTTCCTCTGTCACAATGGTTTGGGCTTGGCAACCTGAATTCAATGAGTGTTTATCACCCTCTACTTCATTGAGATCCTCCATGGAACATCCCTTGCCACTGTCTTGTGACTCAGATTTGGAGAGCTTTCCAAATGCAGGAGCAGTGACGGAATCTCCCAAACCCACTTCATTTCGGTTTGGTGGACTGCTGGAATCTTTCACAGTTCTTATCAACTCCTGGACACCACCTTCCTGGCCACTGCCGATGTCACTCTTCCCAGAAGTACAAATCGGTTCAGCATTTGCACTGCACATCTCATCAGAGGCATTCCCAGGGGTAGTACCACAGGCCTCTGCTGTTTTAAAAGAGTGCTTAGTGTCCACATCCTGTATGCCATCCTGGTCTTGCCTGACAGGATCTTCTTGTGGTCTGGTTGTTGCATCTACACACTCAACAACACATGGAGAGCCAATGGCAGTTTCTAGGTATGGGGCCTGTTGCTGGTTCTCTGATGATACAAGTGTTTCAACCCCAAACTGACTGAACTCTGATTTCTGACTGCAGCTGCTGATGCCAGACAATACACTGGACAGGCTAACCTGACTCACTGATTGCATCAGTGGCTTCCCTGTTGCTCCTGCTGTCTGCTCTTTGTCCGTGGAAGATGCCTGCAAGTTAGCTATCCCAGGACCCTTCTTGGCTTCCAATGTATCATCAGAGTCAAGAGTGGTGTAGACACTTTCTGCAGCCTTAATTTTTTCCCTGGTGCTCTGCGACACCGTCACTGATGGACTGATTCGCTCTTTTCCCAGCTGCCTGCCGATCAAGTGGGAGGTGTGTACCTGCTGGTTCTTGACATACTCTTCAGTGAGATCATCCCCCTTTACAATAGCCGAGTGGGTGTCCACCACAACAACCTTCGGGGATTGGGCCTGGCCGTCATGCATATCCACAATGAGAACCCTGGGGGATTCCCCTGCCGAGAACCTTATCGCTCCCTGACGCACGGGTGTGTGTGCATCCTTCCACCCCTCCACATTTCGCTTTTTGCAGGGCTGGGGCAGGTCCGGGGATGCCCCAGTGAGGAGCCGGGCCGGTGAGCTGGGGGCCTTGACATGTCTGCGCTGCCGTGATGGGCTGCTGAAGTCTGGACTTGGTCGCACTGGCGCCTCAAAGAGCTTCATGGTGTCGAGGGCACCTTCTGGTGGGGAAGCGTTGGCCAGCCTCCATCCAACATCTTTGGTGTCCTTTTTCTTGCAGAGTGGGGTCTGAAATATATTAAATCATCAAATGTAAAGTCACACACATGCACATCATGTGGGCTACAAGTATGTTCAATATTAGATTCTCAATGGTTGCAATAAACACAAAGAATCAGTCCATAGCTCCTCAAAATAGTTATCATAACAACATCTTACAATAAAACAGAAACCCTAAACTAATTCGTTGTTGCAATGGTGGCTGCTGTTGTAGTCATGTTGCTGTCATACTTTGTCCTAACCTCAACCAGACCAAGATTTGTGTTTGGGTATGGGACTGATTCAAGTTTTAGCTCTGAGTTTTGTGACAGCTCAAATGAGGATTCATTGCTGTGATGGCATCATACCAGACTTCAGCTTCAGTTTGTTTGTTTGTTTTTTCCAATGAATTTCAGAGTGGTTTTGGTATCAGTCATCATTGCGAGAGATAAAAACAATCATTTAGATGAGATGAAGCACACTGTCATGATAAATGGTACTTGTAAGAGATCAAGAATGGACTATCATCTCATCCCATCAGGTCGTGAGGGACTTTGGCTGCAGGGATTATCACCATGTCATAAAATTGGCTCCTCTGAATATCAATGCATATCTGATGACAGATTGTATGGAAGTGGTTGAATTTATTCATTCTACACAAAATTGGAAAATTTTCCCAATTTGAGAAAGAAATGTCAGGAACTTTGATTTCTATAAGGTTTTAAATACCAATTTGAGAATCACTAATAAATTTAGCAAATATGAGACTTATGAAAACAAAACAAATTTGATATGACCAAAGGGAGCATAAGAAAGAGATTTTTTGTACTCCACCCAAACAGACACTGCACATGCATAGTACAAAATCACAATAAAACAGTAAAACACCAAATCACAGCAAAGAGGTTCAGGGAATTCACGGGTTATTAAAGAGTAAGGTTAATGGTGTTTACTGGTTAGAGCATTTTTGTCTTAGTGACTGGATTGAATGTTAAATGCATTATTGAATCATATGAATGATGAACTCATTTTGTTTAGTTTTTGTTGTTGTTTTTTTCTTCTTCTTTTTTGAGAGAGAGATGATTTTCAAATGTTATCTATTGAAAAGTAGGACAATTATATTCTGCATGATCCCAGCTCTGAAGATGACTTGATGACATTAGCTATTAAATATTGTCATGTATTTCTTACCTTGCTTCCCTTTGAAGACTTTGAAACAGAAGAACCTTCCTCAAAACTTTGTACAATGGACCTCCTGAAAAGCAAAAGGAAACAAAAGAACATCAGGCTTGGTGGTGTTCATTTTTCTGAGCAAATAGGCTATAATCACCATTAAAAAGGTGTCCATGTCAGCTCCCTACGACTATGCTGCATTTTCCCCTTCAACATGGAAGAAAAATAGACAATACTCTGCAATACAATAGATGTGTAATAAGTGAATCAGCAAATTTTTCTCTGTCTCAGTGGATCTAGTTATCTTTTCATGAGCTTCATAACAGATGTGGAAATTTATCCAGCTTTCAAATATGGCACTTGAATTTAGAACCATCCATATCAAAAAGATCTTTCCATTCTTCAAATTGTTATAGTTGATGTCACTTCATTGTGTCCAGTTTACATTGAAAACTAAAGCTAACACCAGCCACAAGAATTTCAGGCTGACGGGCTGAAAATAATGTGATTTCATTATTGCCTTCAAACATCATTGGGTCAAATGACTGTCAATATGTATGTTCAATGTATCAAGCCACAGTTATTAGTTATCATTTTTCTTACCACTACATAAAATCTTACCACTACATAATAGTGCTTGGCAAAGTCAAGTGTGCCTTTCCGAAAGAAACACAAAGTTTAATTTTCAGAAGGTTTTCATACAAAACTAAAATTTACCTTCAACTATGACAAGATAAAAGAGCTTTCTTACAGATGCTGCTTTTCTATTTACGTGCCAAATGGTGATATGAGGTTTGACCTCAGATTTAATGACCAGCATTCCAAGTCCAACTGCAAGGGAAGTGTACCTTTTCAGCTTCTTCGCACTGAGTTCTTTGAATTTTCTCAGCTTGCTCTTTGGCGTCTCCTGCCAGTGGTCACCACCCTTTGAGCTGGTCATCTCACTCATGGCCAGTCTGCTTGGAGTGTGCCCCGCAAACGAGTCATCGGCGTAGACGATGGAGGGCGTTCCAAAGCGGAAGAGGGTCTCCCCGTCAGCAGTGATGGCATCTGAGTCAATCACAAAATGATAAACGTTGATTGAGAAATATATAAATGAAATGTTATAATTTATGATGCAATTTAATACATCAGTATACATTTGTAGTTTGATTCGTGATGGATACATAGGATATAATAACATATACATGCAAGGTATAAATTCCAATATATTTAATGTCAATATCTTAACTAAATACTGTTGATGGTTGTTTTAATGATGTAAAATTTACTGCTTTGATACAGTTATCTCTTTAAAGCTTCTATCAAGGTCATAAAAATGAAGAAATAAAGAGGTAGGTAAGAATTTATCTTCAAAATATTTATATAATCATTTTCTCTATTTCTGTAAAAGTTGATACACTGTATGTCAAAATTATGTAACAATTTCTCTACATGTTGTTAAAACTACAACAGAGTTGGAAGAGATTATTCATAATGTAGGACCCGCTAATGCCATGGTGAATCCATGAGGAGCCAACCCTAGGGGGTGGACTGTACCTGTCTCTCCCAGGGCTGGTCTGGCTGGCTGGAGGGGTGTGACGGGTGTTCCGGAGCCCTGTGGCTGGGACTTGTGGAGATGAAGGCCTGGCTTGCTGAACTGGGGATCCATCGTCATCTTATGCAGCATGGCTTTCCTGGGAAATGCATAGAGTCGTCCACAAAAGTGGTCCATCAGTAGGGTAACAACATATGAGCCATGATCACATAGAATTGCTTTAGATAATTGCACACTGAAAAAGGTACTCAGATGTTATCTCTGATGAAATTGGACAATGTGAATATGCAGTTCATATCTTATTATCTGCATTTGATGAGAGTTTCCGGTAATACACAAGGCTTACAAGAATGATTATATATAAGGACTGGCCATTACAAAAGGCAGAAGTCAACATCTGAAATCATGAAGTAATAACAATTTTGATGTCAGTGATACTTGCATTAATTAATTGCTGTTCTAAAAATAAATACATTATGACTATATTTTTTTTTCAACCAACTGATGTACACAAATGGGTTGTGGCTATGAAGCAGTGCAACTTATTCTCAGGCATGTCTATTTCTTGCTTCTAAGACCAGTGATGGCATTCACAAACCTTGGTGAAGTGATTTCTCAACATTTGCAGAAACATATACCAGTATATATATTACCGTTACACCAGTCAGCCTTAACGCCAATATTTCTGCAACATGACACCTTATTACAGTTCAGCCATAACAATACTTTTTGGCCACAGTGTACATGCACTGGAGTTTATGATACCAGCTCTCCCATTAGGAAGATCAACAATGGTAATATATTATATCGTAATAATGATAATAATTTTAATGATGATGATTATGATGATGACAATATTAATAATCATCATCATCGCTGACATTATCATAGCCAGACAGAACACTGACAGGTCCAGCAGTTTCTTTTGTCCTATTTAAATTTCTTTATAATCAAAGGGAATTTTGCACTATAGACTTTAATGATAATAATATAGGGACCTGAATTTTTACTTTGTTCTAGCAAAATTTCTGTGAAACCATGTTTGTTGTAATGGAAGCATCGTGAAATATCAACACAGTGTTCATCCATTGGAATATAATGATTCCAACTCTCCCTTGAGGAATATCTCACCTCTTGCTGGATAGAACTGAACCACCAAGATCCTCACTAGCTTTCCTCTTCATGATCTTTGGTGTCTCTGATAAGATGGGATAAATGAAGGATCTCTCATTAGCTCTGCAGACATTCCTAATTTCTACTGTAAGGTTGTGTGAGGGTTAATGACATGGAACAAAAAAAAAAAAAAAATCACCTACTTTATCTTCAGGTGTCAGTATACATTGTGCAATGCAAAAAAAAAAAAAAAAAAAAAAAAAAAAAAAAAAAATATATATATATATATATATATATATATATATAATATATAAATTTGTTCTAAATTGCTGGTTGTATGGCCGAGAAAGCTTATATTATAACAAATAGCAGACTGTCTGTAATTCATAAAAACACAAAACTTGAATATATCTACATGTATTCTAATTATCATATTTCCCATAGCTGCTGGTGCAGACAGGACCAGGAGCTCAACGTACTTGTATAGTTTTAGTAGTAAGATCTTTTTTTTTCATCACACAAACAAAACTAAAGCTATCACTAAATGTGATTGATAACCCCTGGCCCACCTAGAATTATGTATGTGTAGTTTGAGCAGTCATTATTGATCACTTGACTAACAATTACAAGTACTTTTCACTGCAAAATCAACACTGTATTAAAAGTTGGGTAGAATCCATCTTCCCACATCATAAGATGATAGCACTTGATCAAAGGAAAATGCACGTTTTAAAATACAGATTGTACACTTACCAGAAGCTGGGCCATTGCGAATACCAAGACTGTGACCAAGACCATTCACAAGAACTGTAAGAAACATTACAAAATGTTGGTATGCAGTGTTAACAAGATGCAGAGTCATCTTCTATTACTAACATGATGACATTTCATTGATATTTTACTTGCAATTATCTCAAGTTTAATGAAGTCAATCAATTCCCGGTGTTTTACATACAGCCGCGTTATGAGTAGATTATGGTCCAAATATCCAAGGTAGTTCAGAGTTACTTTTGACGTAAAACCTTACAATTAATCAACTACAGGGCCACATACAATTGTGCATTCTGCCTTATAACAGATGCAGGGTTGCAATGTAACATTCACATTTAACATTGCTGACAGCGTGTGTTGCATACAATTCAGTACTAGGCAAAAGTCATTGTTTTGTTCTGTTTTATTTTGTTTTTGTTTTTGCTTTTGGTCACAGATATTCCTGCAGAATTAGGAAGACTTGGCCTCTTTGGGTGTAATTATTAAAACTCAGACTTTAGAGGGAGACTGTTGGGAAAAATGCAGTCATCAGACATAATATTGGAAGTAAAAAAAAAATCAGTTATCAGAAAGAAAAAAAGTATCAATGACAATAAAATTAAATTTTGACTTGGTTTTGGAGTCGGCAATTTTGATAACTGACTCATTTTGAAAATAAATTTCGTTACCCTGTGCTTTCAGTTCATAGAGAGAAATATTGTTTCTGAAATACATGATAGATCATACAATGTATGTTACATATTTCATTTTATAGGGAGTTTGCACAATATGCCTAACCTTGGAAAGATGAACCACTCTTCCTTCTCCGCCTCCTAACAGAACGGCTGGAGTCCTCAAGATTATCATCACTTTTCTCCAGCTCATCCTCTGATGTCAGACGATCCAGATGTTCTCTTGAACGGCCGTGGCCGGCAATCATAACTCTGTCCATCATCCAATCAGGCACCTCCCCGATCAGTTTGGCATTCTCTATCATCACCTTGACGACCGACGTCTGCAGGCCGATCACTCTGTCTGGATTCTTCTTGTCTGCAGGTGTGATCTCACCCATGATGTTTGGCGTGAAGACCTTCGCCAAATTGGAGGCATCCATGCGGTTGTGCTCGTTCTGGGCACCGACCTTGTGCAGGAAGAGCATGAGGAATCGCAGGGTCTGGAGGTGGAGCGGCGGCAGGAGGTAGCAGATGTTTAGGATGATCCAGCGCTGCTCCGTGGCATCATCCGATTGGTGGCCCTTCAGGAGGGCACTCTGGAGGCGGGGCGTGAGCAGCGGTTCTGGCAGGCTCCGGAAGAACTGCTTGAAGAGGCTGCAGACATCAGCTGCAGTGGCATCCTGAGGAATCGGGTGGCCATTCTCCAGTTTTTGCTGTAAGAAAGAAATCATGTGCAATACACTTCAATTCAATGTTCCACGATTTTCTTACTTAAAGGAGTGTGCAGCTGCCATGTTTTACAATTCAATTCAATTCAATTCAAAGTTTATTTCATTTTTCGACAAAACATATGTTTCACTTCATTTAATAACAGAGAATAAGGTAAGTAGAACATTGTGAAATGAAAGGACAATAACAACTGAAGACCTATAGTAATCATACATTGTATAGTAAAAAAGAAACAGAAGTGATCAAAGTGAGGTACATGTATACCGTTGCTTTAAGTGCGAAAAATGGAGGGACCCACTAAAAAGACAGAGCTTGTAGTATGTGGGCCCCTCTGGAGAAGAACATCGAAGAACCAAAAATTTTGAGCACCATGGCAAGAACTATTTTGGATTATCCATTCCACAGGAAAAAAACAAAAAAGAAACCAAAAACGTATCAGGGCAATTAAAAGGTGAGAGTAAAGACAAAGACAATGACAACAGTGCCTTCTTTTTTCTTTACCCCTGGGCATCTACCCCAGACCTTTCCCTGACACCCTAACCCTAACCCTACTCTTTACTCTCACCTTATATCACTAACCAGTATTGGGGGGGGGGGGATAATTGCCCTGATACGTTTTTGGTTTCTTTTTTGGTTTTTTTTTCCTGTGGAATGGATAATTCAGCCATAGTGCTCAAAATTTTTGTTTTTAGGATGTCATGCAAAAAAAAAAATAAATAAATAAATAAATAATAGTAATAATTAATATTTTTAAAGAATCAGCTTGTCCATATCTGATGCTCAAATCCCTCGTCGACCACCAGCCTGCCGAAAGTATGCAATCCATCTCTGAGAAGTCCTCCTTCAAAAAGTATCAATACATGTTATCACACAAAAATACATAACAAAAACAAACAAACAGGCTAAAAAAATGTTGCATGTGATTATTCATCATGATGCAATCATCACAGATATAAATGACATTTTCTGATACAGAGGCAAGATGACACAATTGTCAATTGTAGGCATGGACAGACCTTTATTAGCTAATTGATACTCCAAGTAATTTTGTGTTAGCGGACTAGTGCATTTGTATGGTACATCAATCATACACATGCACTGCAACCATTCTATCCAAAAAGTTGACACAAGTGTGACACCTCTGCATGAAAAGAAAAAAAAAAATCTACTGGATTGCCAAAACATTACCCAGGTTACCTAACAGGAATGCTTTACAGTTGACCTGCAGTTTGTACTGTTATAGAACGCAGCTGTAAAAGAATGTCTTCAAAAACATACTTTCACTGAGTAGCAGTTTTGAGGAAGAAAGGGACTACAGTATTGTAGCAATTCAATACATTCCTTTCAAGGGTCAAGTTGAAAGAGCAAAAACAAGACGTGAGAAAACAAAACAAAAGATAATCACACAACATATCAAGTTACCTGTAGCAACTTCTGCCTTGCCTTGGAGCCAGAAACACGAAAGATACCCTCCTGCTTCAGGTGCTTGTCAAGAAATGTGACGCACTCTACCAGAAACCTTTAAAGAGAGGTATTAAGATACATGGGCTTAGCTCGTACACATGCATATACATGTATGTGTACTCAATTTTTTACACTATCACACATATAGAGCTTTATATTCCACAATAGCTATAGGATAGGAATTAGATTTAATTAAATGAAACAGTATCTTTAGGCTCAGGTTTGTAATGGATACTCTCTTTTTATGTAAAAGGATCAGAGATTATTGCAGGTCTGCCAACATTCCCACATCAAAATCAGGGAGATTCCACACAGCAATCAGGGAGATATCTATGTGTTACATGCATTTCAATGAGCAAAAATAATTCCCAAATCAGGGAGATTTTAATATTCTCTTATTCAGATATAAAAAGATTTTGACATTTTCAGGGAAGACTCCTGCAGAATCAGGGAGACTTGGCAGCTCTGTTATTGTTTAAAAAAAACAAAAAATAAAATGTTCCAAAACTTCATGGATTTACTCGGGATAATCTTTAGAATGATATTGCTGTATAATACTGGTCATCATGATCAGTGTATGCGTGTGACTATTAGTTTGGTATATTGCCATTTTAGCTCTGTCTGTAAATCATTTTTGCTTTATCAAACAGTAATTCAATTCACATTCAAACCTAGATCAATATACTTACCTTGGAACACAGCAATGGGAGCTTTCATCTTTGATGATGGAATATGCCTTCAGGGTCTTCCCAAATAGTGCCAATGTATTTGCCGACTCCTGGAGAAATGATACGAAGTCTGCACTTGTAATGTGTGAAAGGCTAAGACAAATAAACGACATTGTGACAAGGATGAGTATACTGACGTGGACACAAACTTCTCAAGCTGTCGTTACCTATCAGCATACATTCCCCATATTATCAGGCCAAAGCCTTCAAACTACTGTTCCCAGCTGTAGCTAGTACTACTACATGTATTGACCGAAAGAAAGGTCTGTATCTGGTCGGTGGGGATATGTTCCACAGAGACTACGTCTGGCTTCACAGAATCCCCTCCGAGGAGAGCCGTTGTCAAGAAATGATGAAAACTCCTCCAGACAGACGGATTTTTCTGTCTCATCATATAGTAGCCCGACCAGACGCTGTTAATAGTACGCTGTGCGAATACAGCACACAGCTCTACTTACAGCGACTGGGCTGTAGCACGATATGACATACTATTCTAGTGTAGCCTGCAGTAAATTCCATACTACGGGGCTAGCGCTCCCTCTCGTACAGTTGCAGTGGCGGATCCAGGGGGCGCCAAGGGTACCCCCCCCCCTTGTTTTTTGGTTAGAATATTAAAAAGAAATTTAAAGAAGAAAATGAAAGGGGGCACGTGCATCCCCCTTTATTTTTTCATTTTGCACCCCCCTTCCTTTCCAGAATTCCTGGATATGGATCCACCCCTTTGTTGTAAACTGTTGAAAATTGTTCGCAATCAGGTCTAATCGTGCTGGTTGCAGTTAGTTTTGACCGAAAGATAAGTCTGTATTGTGGTCGTCGCGTGGCCCGTGGCTATGTTCCACGTAACCGCAGCAGCGACCCCAACACGTAGAACCTAGGGCCTACTGTGTACAGCGCCCTGCGCTGGGGTTCGTTTATGTTCCACACAGACTGTGTCTGGCTTCAGCTTAACGGAATCCCCTCCCGAGGAAAGCCGATAAAAAGTCAAAAAATGATTCTAGTAATATCAGTTCGGGAAACCCACTCACAAGGGGGGCCCCTCCTTATAAGTATCCCGTCCCCCTTCATAAGTAACCCCGTCCCCCTTATAAGTAACCCCCGGGGCACCCCTTATAAGGAGTCTCCACGCTTTTTTGCAATGCAACGCGAAAATGAAAGGACTGCGGCAATTTGCTTGATTATGTCCATAAAGCTTCACAAGTTTCCTAGTTACTCACGAAATTTGAGCAAAATCGGTTCGAGGCATATCTAAAATCATGTATTTAAATGCGATGTCAAACGACCCATGCGAATGCTGAAATGCGAGCGATTACTGGCGTGAGTGTCGCCAGGCGCGGCGGCACGGCAATGCTTGAGTGCAGACGTGGCGACTGAGTATGGAGACTTTCGTGAACGAAAGTCTCCATACTCAGTCGCCACGTCTGCACTCAAGCATTGCCGCGCCGCCGCGCCTGGCGACACTCACGCCAGTAATCGCTCGCATTTCAGCATTCGCATGGGTCGTTTGATCAAAGCCACCTGAATGAACGAAAGTCTCCGTACTCAGTCGCCACGTCTGCACTCAAGCATTGCCGCGCCGCCGCGCCTGGCGACACTCACGCCAGTAATCGCTCGCATTTCAGCATTCGCATGGGCCGTTTGACATCGCATTTAAATACATGATTTTAGATATGATGCCTCGAACCGATTTTGCTCAAATTTCGTGAGTAACTAGGAAACTTGTGAAGCTTTATGGACATAATCAAGCGAATTGCCGCAGTCCTTTCATTTTCGCGTTGCATTGCAAAAAAGCATGGAGACTCCTTATAGGGGGTGCCCCGGGGGTTACTTATAAGGGGGACAGGGTTACTTATAAGGGGGACGGGTTACTTATAAGGAGGGGCCCCCCTTGTGAGTGGGTTTCCCGAACTGATATAAGACTCCTCCGGACAGACATGACAGACAGATTAATTTTTCTGTCTGAATTTAGATGTAGTTTAGTTAGTTAGTTTAAGTTATCTATTCTTTAATTCTATGCTATCTATGAGTATGACCCTTCCTGAATATTTCCAGGGTAAAACAAAGACTGAGAATAGATGTTTCTTGATGTTTTAACTTTTATTGTTGATCATGTTTGTTGGATCATGTTGATTTTCACTTTCTCACCCTGGGTAACATTTTTCATGGATTTGCCCTCATAATGTGACCAGATGATGATCACAGACGATGGTTCAACTTTACGTACCGGTACCTAACTTGTTAGACCGAGTTTAAATAGATTAGGGACCATCAACTTTGATCAACGGCTACCGTGGTGTTCCATAACAGCCGCAGCCAGGCACAGTACGGTCGGTCGGCGTACGCGTACTTCGTATTTGGGAAGACACAGGAAAACGCGTTTGGGACTAACCCACAACACACATTGCTACACGCACCACATCACAGATCATCACCATCTGATCACAAACGAAGAATAAACATCGAAATTTCCAAACTTACGTGAGCCTGAAAACTGCGATTTACGTCTTTCTTCTTGGATATTCTTATACCTAAGTTTTTCAGTTCTCGTTTTACGATGAGCTGAAGTGATTCAACGTCGTCGATTTCCCAAGAAAACGTCATATTGGCAACGATGTTTTATTAGCTGCAGTCACTCTCTCGTCATATCATGTCAACACAAAGTTTGAAAATCCCACGGTCGCTCGCTGGGCGATCGTTGATTGGTTGACACGCTTATCACCAGCAGCGCTTCGTACTTGTGCGTGCGATGGTGATTCTGTTCTTGAACAATGCGATACGACGGATTGATAAGCACTGTCATTAGGCCTACTTAAGGGCTTTTTACACTTGTGTTTCTTAACCCCGGACTTTCTCTGACCCAGGACTATCGTTAGTCCCGTACCAATTTTTTCAGCTTTTTACACTCGCCAATTAGTCCCGTACTATCTCTTGTCCGGGGCTAAGGAGAAAACTGACCTTTTTACACTCGTCTTTCTTAGCCCCGGACTTTCCAAACCACATGAATATTCATAATTACGCTGTGTACTGTACACGTACACGCACGCACCGGCAGCACTTGATTACCTCGTTTCTGATTGGTCAGTGAGGGTCGCACTTCGTCTCCGTCGCTTAGCCCAGGATTATTTTTTCGTTCTGTTTACACTCACTTGCTTGGCACCGCAATTGCGGTGCTAGCACCGCAATTGCGGTGCTAACCCCTGCTATTTTGCAGGGCCAGATAGTACCGTACTATCGGTGGGGCTAGCCCACTTTGGCAAAAACGAGTGTAAACAGAAAGTGGGCTAAGGATAGTCCCGTACTATCGGTGGGGCTAAGGCCCCCCCTTAGCCCCACCGATAGTCCGGGGCTAAGCAAAAATTTACAAGTGTAAAAAGCCCTTTAGTATGTGTTCTCATATATTTTCATTGCAAGACTGGACGAAATTGCAAGGAGATATGAAGAAAAATAAATGACAGAGATGAAACGAGGGAAACGAGTGGCTTGACTCATATCTATTATGCAAACTCATTTCTTCATGAAATACCCAGCGTGATGTGCAATGTTATAGTGTCTCCAGTCATATCATAGCTAGTGCTGAAAATAATTAAGATGTATTCTATTCAATCAGGTAAAATATTAACAAAACACAACTAAGATTAAAAATAGCAACAAACAGTAGGGGGTCCCTACAATACTACGTTTACATGATGATTCACATGAACATGTGTAGGGCCTATGAATTATCACAAAGAGCTGTATAAATACAAGAAACTGGATGGGGGATAACAAAATTATAAGCATGTAAAGTTGTTTGTTTGCTTGTTATGTTATAAGTTTATTAAACATAAATTATTATGATCTGAAAGATGATTTAAGATCTGATTTGTTATGATAATATTATACAGTGAGTTGATCTGCATTGTCGCCTCTCCTAATCTATGATTATGTACGTGGTCTTACAAGTGTAACATGACTCGTGAAAGCCACGCTAAAACATGTGAAAGTACTGAAATCTTAAAACCCCATTATTCTCTAATCGCATGTTAGATTTAGATGGAACTGAATTCCATTCTCGCGGCCTGATTTGAATCAGTATATTAGAATCTACTTGCATGAAGCATAGAGTAGGCCCAATCGGTATGTGATCCATGCACTTGCTCCCATTGAAACAACACTCGTACGACTGAAATTCAAGCTATTGGTCATGACTGTTCAAGCGTATTCAGAACTCATCCCTCACCTTGCCACTTTGGCCGACTCGATTTCAGCATGCAGATGATGAGCACGCATTCTCCGTGTACTCGCTCTAACATCTATTACAGTGACAGCTGACTTTGCTACCCAATCTCGGGCACCTCGCTTCTCGACTACAGGTCAGCTTCAATCTTAGTATCGGTAGAGATGAGGAATGAGCGATATCAAGAAACCACTTATGAAATAGCACAGAGCATACCAATCTAGGAATTCAAACTTCATTTGATGAAAATTGGTTTTGGAATGGCTGAGATATCCAAAGAGAAAGTAAAACAGAGCGATCGAAATATTAAAAAGTCAGGTCCCACCTTTCTGTTAGGATCGTTCTCTGTTTTGGATATCTCAGCCATATATATTTCAAAACCAATTTTCGTCAAATGAATAATAGTGGATTCCTCTTGGAATTACATGTCCTTTCATGTTTCATGAGAGATTTCTTATCATCTCACAAAAAATATTAGAAACCTGGAGTTAGGTCTCAATCCCTTTCAATTGCATTCAATTTTGGAAGACAATATCATGCTGCGAAGACCAATTTAGCTCCTTAATTCTCTTGCTATTCCTCTTGTAAACATGCAGCTGTGAAACCGATTTATACGTATTATAGGCTAAAGATCAATCTGATGTTGATGATAGTTATTGCTATCTTACCTTTATTCTCATTAACAATTTAACGATAAGAACATCTTGATGTTTAGCGTTATCATTTGCTATTATTATTTATTTATTATCAGTATATTCTCAGCTATATGGTTTACCTATATAGGTTTCAGATATGATAATCTTATGATATGCTTATGAGGTGCAGCATGGTCATGCACTGGCAGATACCATGCTATAGTGTCCTTGGCATGCATGCTATACTACAATAGAAACAGAGAATAGCCAAAGTCATAATCATTTGTCATTATTGTTGATGCCATACTGTTCTATGTTGTTGTCATTGTTTATATCATTGTTATAAATCTATAACTGCTGGCAAAAGCAATATCTACCACAATGGTAATGATTTGAACAAGCATTATCACTATGCTCATTATTAGGTAGGCCTACACATATTTTCTGGAGAAATTAAGATACCCCTTCTGGTTACGTCACAATATTTGTTTTTGTTTTGTTTTGTTTTGTTTTGTTTGTTTTTGCTTTATATCTGTATATCTTAATACGAACGTGGGGTAGATGAAGTTCGACGAGGAAGGTCAAGTCCACATTTCGTGGACCTAACTATGTGTGAATTATAAATCAAATATGTCATATTGTGTGCGTGTGTTTGGGTAGTATTTGATTATGTTCAAATGTACGAGAATATTAATGTTTAATGTACTTTTAATCTCTCGCTGTATAGAAGAGGCGGCTATGGTTCTTCAAAAAAAAAAAGCTGAAATAATCACAAAAAACCCCATGACTTTCCGAGAGTTCCACCGGCGGAGATTCTTGCCGGGGGGGGGGGGGGGGGGGGAGGGCGGGGGATACCATCTACTCTTATATTGACCCCTCCCCTCATTGGTCAGCAAACCTCCCAGTTTGTACTACAAAATGTTTGTATAGTTCCTAGTTGTATATAGTAAGTAGTACATTGCTTTGTAACAAGAAGGAGACGAAGCTTCATTCTTGTTTGGTGAAGAATTTGGTGCCTGTCCCGTCTCTCCTCCGAAAGATCTAGCCAATACTCAATATCACAGTTTCTATTACCTTTTACGAGTCGACCAATATGATCCCAAATTATTTCATTTGAGACAATCAGAAGGAAATGAAAATGAATGTCCTCGTATTCCCCCTTAAACAAAAGTGTAAACGGATGAAGAATCTATAGCTTTCGACTTTGCAATGTCATCATATTGCTGGTTTTGATCTTTTTGTTGGTAGAGTGTACGCGAATCGCCTTTTTGTTTGAGGGGGTGGATGGGGTATTTTTGATTTGTTTAAGTTTATGCCCTCTTTCGTTAATGCAAGCATGATACAGGCGCGAAAGCTCGCACGTTAAAACACTTGAATCAGTGCAAGATGGGCAACACGTCAAACATATTACTGTGAGAGATGAATAACACTAAACATGATGATTCATAATACACTAAGAAAAGAGGTTGGTAATGGGTATTAAAAGCCCGAAAGCATCACTTTGCTGATAGCCGAGGAGAGATTTTTTTTTTTTTTTTTCAGTATGGTGATGTGATGTGATGTGATGTGATGTGATGTGCTGCGATGCGATGCGATGCGATGCGATACCATACGATATGATAAGATACGATACGATAATTTTATGATAATATAATAATGATACGATATGATATTGATATGATATATGATATGATATGATGTGATATGATATGATATGATATGATATGATATGATATGATATGATATATATGATATGATACGATATGATATGATACGATATGATATGTTACGATTATGATACGATATGATACAATATGATATGATACAATATGATATGATATGAAACGATATGATTCGATGTGATGTGATGTATATACGATGTTATAATTATTATGATACGATGTGATGTGATACGATGTGATATGTTATATAATAATAATAATAATAATAATAATAATAATACATACATATACATACATACAATTTCTATAGCGCCGTTCTCCACTTTGATTAAATGCTCAAGGCGCTTTAACATCAAAGCAAACAGACTGAAGAAACAAATACATCACCGTAATAGAAGAAGATGGAGAAGCAGAAGAAGAAGAAAAAAGACATGAAAGTCTGTCTTCAAAAGGCACTGGTCTTCAAAATGATATATGATATATGATATCATAACTATGATAGGCAGAGATCGACATCAGCGGTGGCCCAGTGGCCCTGGGCTACTAAAAACTGATGTTGGGCCACCAAACTTTCAACAATGTTATCTTTTGGTAGCCCGATCGGGCAGCTAATGTTAAAAATAAACTTTGATATTTCCCTTTACGTCGGACCACTACAATAACATTTTGGGGTATCAAAACTTCAGAATAAAAGATTTTAGTGGCCCAAATGGGCCAGCCACCAGAGAGAGAGAAAAAAAAAGTTATATATATATATATATATATATATATATACATATACAATTTATGCTAGACAATATGGTAGACGATTATGATAGACAATGTATGATATGATAAGATGGTATGATATGTTACGATATATTATGGCATGGTGCAATATTGTAATATGACACCATTTTTGCATAACCTTGAATAAAGCATTACGTAATGATTAACGTAATTTTCTCCCCCATGAGCGTTAATCAACTGGCAGATCTTACCATGTAAGGGATTTATGTTATCATGAGATGCATGCATTACAGAAGCTTCCATTTTACACATTTTCAGCGTGTTGACATTCCGTCGCACTGTTCTTTGCTAATTCAACGAGAGAGAGAGAGAGAGAGGGGGGGGGGAGGAGGTACGGACTATTATCATGAAAGTTAAAATGAAAGCCAGGTATTTTTGGCGTCAAAGTTGTCAACTCTACCCCCTCTCTTGTACAGTGGTGCGTGAGTAACGCGTATTATACACTACTTGGTGTTTTAGTTACTGTCGTTGAACAAGCTGGGATCGTCACGGTACCTTTGACATAAATTTGTATCTGATCCCTTCTCTTTCGTTCTCTTCGTTTACTTGTAATTTCCGGTATGTCTTTTATCTCTCTCTCTCTCTCTCTCTTCAGCATCCCTTTTACAGCTTTCCTTCTACTCTATGGATGTTTCCCAGACTATAACTATAAAGCTAATGTTATATTAATCCATTATATCTTTCATGGTCTTCATAACTGTTATTGTTTACATGTTTATAACTTTACATCGAACGTGTTCTTCTACTTTACATGCACTTCAGTTGTGTCATCTGTGGGTTATATTGCTATTATTCTGTGATTTACAATCTAAAATGTATTTACTTTTAGATACCCAAGTATCAGATGGTATGTTTCCCCAGTATGTGTAGCAGGCCCGGAGATGCCCATACAGAAGTAAGCAAATTTCAAATATCTTCTCCAGATTACGACGTAGTTGCAGAATATCATAGTAATATCATGTTTGGATGCTCTTTAATAGACGCAAAGAATAGCACATGACAGTGGAAGTGGTGGTGCGGTTGGACATCCACATACACCTTTGTCCAGAATCAGGACCCTGGAAAGTCAACGTATAATAAATGCACTCAAAGATCCAAAGCGCCGTTACACGCATACATTGTAATGATAATCATCTTCTTCAGAACAAGGAGAGCACACTCTTAGTGACATTGTGTTTAAACGGATTGTACAGTTTAGGCTGAGACCTAACTTCAGATTTCTGACATTTTTTGGTGAGATAATGCAAAACTTTTTACGAAATATGAAAGAGCATGTAATTTTAAGAGGAATTCAGCATTCATTTGATGAAAGTTGGTTTTGAAATGGCTGAGATATCCAAAAAAGAGCGATCCTATTAAAAGGTGGGACCCAGCTTTTATTACGATCGCTTTGTTTTATTCATTTACTTGTTTTTACTCATTTATTTTTTTCATTTCCAACAGAAACAAAATAATAAATATATTACAGAAATTGAAAACTAGATTTCATCATAATACAAAATAAAGGATAAGTTTACAAAAAAAAATTGTAAGTGTACGGAAATGTTGGAAATGGGGAGGAATGCTAAAAAGCTGGGCTTGTAGGGTGCATTCCCCCCACACGTAAATTATATGATCGATTGACTGATATACATCAAAAGTGGATGAAACAAAGAAACCATAAGACAAAAAGACCAATTTACTTTGTATTTGTGTGCCTCAGACATACCAAAACCGATTTTCATCAAATAAACTTTGAATTCCTCCTAGAATGGTATCCTCTGTATTCTATTTCATAAGTGGTTTCCCGGAATCTCGAAAAAATAGTTAAAAGTCAGATTCTCATCTCCACCAATACTAAAACTATCCCTTTAAAAGGCATTCATACGGGTGGGGGGGGGGGGGGAGTTAACAGGTTTACATACAAGAAGTAGCAACACTGTGATAAGTTTTGATCATCATCTTTATATCCAAACATCCAAAGTGCCGAATACAGACGGATAATAATCTTCTCCAGATCAAGGAGGCACTCTTGTGGCATTGCGTTTAAATACTATTACATAAAGGGGGAAAGTTAACAGGTTTACAGTAACACTGTAATAAGTTTTGATCATCATCTCTGTATCAAAACATCAAAGTACCGAATACAAACATATTTTCTCCAGATCAAGGAGAAGGAGGGCACTCTTGTGGTATTACGTTTAAATACTATTACATAAAGGGAAAAGGTTAAGAGTTTTGCGGCAATCCTGTATTTGGATCATTATCCCTCGATCCAAACATCTTATAAAGCGCCAATTCCATATAGATATCTTCTCCAGATCAATTAGGAGGGCACTCTTGGCATTGTGTTGTAATAGTGACGTAAGGGAAAAGGTTAAGAGTTTTCAGCAACGCTGTATAGATCATTATCTCTCAATCCTGTAGCTAAACGTTGTCATATTTTGGTTAGGAGTATTATGATCGGTCAAGAATAATGCATTGCAGTTCTCTTTATCAATATCAAAGACTACTATATTCTATATCGCTTGCTCAGACTGTGTATTTTGGGTACTATTTTCGATAATTAATTATATATTATGGCGCGTTACAAATGCTGTGGATCTATATAATACATTGTAATCCTCTATATATATCCTGTTTAATTAAACTCTGTTTTGTGTATGGTGTTCCACTATTGGAAAAAAAAAAATAGTCCTGTGCAATGAAGACAATGAAGAGATTGAATAGCTATTGTCCAGCTGATCACATACCATCATGAGGCACCATTACAGCGAAATTATAACAACGTTTAATTCATTTTAAAGCTCAATAAATGAGCGTTCTGAAAATACTTAAATCGAGAAATTTTCAGATAATCATAGTCCGACTATAATCTCTTTGTCTATCTATTTCTCTGTCTCTATCTACGTCAATAGGTTGACACTGTGGTCTCATTTCGTGAATTTATAATGCATCAGTTGTCATTGATGATTTAATGGGTCATTCACAATTCGATGTTTCTAATTTGGTTATAATACTTCTGTCTGCCCGTGTCGTGATACTCGCAGACATTCTCTGGCTCCGGATCGATGTGAAGATTCGATCGCTTTACATTTGTTACTGTTGGGGCAGATCATACCAGCGATGTTGCGCGGAGGTATCATGGTATCCAAGGTAACGAAGGCTTCTCAGCGTATGATATCTACCTCGAATAGCCAGAGATAATAACTCTTCCTCTTATACAGAAACTTCGTCAAGTCATTCAAATGTCTGTGAATGTGGTCCATTATCGGCATTGACACAAGAGGCATATAGCGGTGTAGTGATTTGTTATGGGCTTCGGGCTAGCTGAATGTTATTGTAAAGCTTTTTGTCGGGTTTTTTTTTTTTTTGATATTTCGAGGGGTCTTTTTTCTTTTTTGTTTAGTCACCATGAATGACTTAATAGAAGCCATCGCAAGATCTGACTTGATTTGAATTCATCCGATGATGCATTTGCCCATATGGATGTGTGCCGTTTCGAAGGCAAAAGGGCATTTTATTTTGGAGATTTTTTTTTTAGTTGTTTCCCGAGTGTTTTTTTTTTCCTGCATAGCTAATATTTGGAATGTATACAGCAGCCAGTCATACGATGATTCATGCATAACTTAGGCAGGCTTATCCTAATACAAGTACTGCTGAAATTGACATAATTGCTTTCCTTTGATTCAAGAGTTGGTAGCGTGCATGATAAAATGACAATTAATTTTGTTGTATAGAGTCTAAAGCGGGTCTTAATATTATGCAAGTCACGAAAATTACATTGCAGAGGAAATTTGATTTCAGAGAGACAAACGTCTCTTCTTTTTTTTCTTTCTTTTTTTCTTTATCTTTCTTTTTTCTTTTTTTTTTTGCATTTTTTCAGTTTTTTTTTTTTAATGAGGGGGCTGCATACAACAAGTTCTGCTTTCTAGCAGTCCCCTCCATTTTCAGCAATTTTGTTTCTGCTTTTACCATAAGGACATAACATTTATTTGTATCTCTGTTGATAATTTAGCTGTATCTCTATTACATGTTATTATGTTCATCGCATTATTGTACTGATTCCCTGACATCTGTATATACGAACATTTCATTGAATTCATAATTATTTGGTTGTTGTTGTTGTTGTTGTTGTTGTTGTTGTTGTTGTTGTTGTTGTTGTTGTTGTTGTTGTTGTTGTTGTTTTAAAGAAAGAAGAGAGAGAAAAAAAAAACAATTGGGGCCCTATACAACACTTGCCCAGACAATACCAACATAAAACAAACGTAATAAATCTTAGAGACAAATTATTCGTTTGCTGAAAAAAAAATATTTGTTTCTTGGAAATGGAGTGAATCAACTTGAACAACTTGAACTTGAACTTGAACAATCAACTTGAACGTACATTACAAATTAGGATGCCCGAGTAGGCTCCCTTATATTGTATGCCCAATTTGCAGTATGTCACCTTCATTCGGGGCCAATGTGGGTATGAGTGTCAGGAGCAGTGTGAATATATCGTAGGATAATAAAATCCAAATTGACAAGATTTCAAGTTCATATTCTCATAATAGCAGGTCTCCATTCAAGCATATGAATAATATGCGTGCTGCACTTTTGATGATGGCCATGTCGAAGTATACCATGACTTCATGTCTTGTCACGTCATGATGCTGCTGAAAGTATCATAGTATCTTCTTCTTCTTTTTTTTTTCTTCTTTTTTCCTTTTGTATTTATGATGCTTCAATTAATCTTCCCACTGATGTTATTTTTCCAGAGGGGCCCACATTCTACAAGCTCTGTCTTTTTAGTGGGTCTCTCCATTTTTCCACTTTAAGCAAAGTTATACATGTACTTCATTTCGATCACTTCTGTTTCTTTCTTTACAACAATGTATAATTACTAAAAGGTCCTCAATTGTTGTACATTCTTTTCAATACATAATGTTCTGTTTACCTTATTCTCTGTTGTCAAAAGAAGTGTAACTTATGTTTTGTCGGAAAATGAAATAAACTTGAATTGAATTGAATAGGCCCAAACATCCCCTCTTGTTTGTGTGTGTGTTTGGTTTTTTTTTTATCCCGCAACCTCTCGAAATTTCTGTCATATGACGTAGACTCGGGGTAATTTATTGAGTAACACGTTAACAAATCTACTTTTGAAGGCATAAACACTAATAATCCCTCTAATGCAAGCATCCCTTTAGAATGATTTTTCATGAACGTTATGTAATGGTGACTTTTCCCGTCACCAAGGGTAAATGAAAAGGGAGGTCGTATCATTATACAAAATATTGAAGAAGTAAAGACCATTTGCATAGTCGATAGAATCTTCCAATTGGATTGTTGATTCTTGCACATCTATTTAAATAGGCAAATCAGGGTAATTTCTTTTCGAATCAAACCCCATCAGACGTAATCATGATTATATTTGTATCATTCTTCAGTTACGATAATAAAACAATCTTTACTCTACTTCTATGTGATGTAAAAGGAATACCACATCTCGCCGCCGACCTGGCAGGGATTTGTTTCGATGAATAACATCTAGATAAGTTATGCACAAACCATAGCGTTTCAACAAAAACAAATTGCAGAATAACACTGTAACAGAGTTACATAAAGCAGACGATGAATCAACAATTCGCTTTAAAAAACAAAGAAGATAATTTGGCATATCATGTCAGAATGATTCTCTGCATCGCCTTCACGTAATGATATTATTTAGGTGTTTCCATTTCTACAGTTCTTTAAAAACCCAAAACACTTTGGCATATTGCGTCGTAGTTATTCTCTGTGTAGCCTTCATGTAATATTCAAGATTTTTTGCATTACAGCCCACTATACTATAGAACTAATGCATGAAATTTATATCCCATATATCTCTATAAAGATGACAATGAGCCTGCGCCCTACATATGAGTTGCATTAACGTTTGTGTGGCATGGAGAAGTTAATGCTATACCCACAAAGGGTATTATAAAGGATTGCGGACATTTTACGCCACTATAAGAGCAGTGCACCCTTTTTGCCTTTTAACCAATACACTGAGAGGATTAGTCAAACAGTAAGAAGGATTTCCATACGTCAGTCACGGCTTTTAAGATGTATACTAACCACTTCTTGGGGATTCAGACTGCCACTTTCCTCCTTTGTGCCGTCAAAGGCTAATGACTTGCGACAAAATATAATAAAGCATATCTCGCGCTCTTGAGAAACTCTGGTTGAAATCATATTTCCTAGATGGCAAGAATAGCATTTTTTCCTTTTTTTTTTAATGAGGGGTGGAGCCCCGGAGAAAATTGTGAAATATTTGTCACCAAGGAATTCGTAATTCCATTAATAGCTCGAAAATGCTATATGTTTTATATCTCTCCAACGGATCTGAAGACACATAGTGGAAGTGTTTAAATCAAATTGTTCAGGCATTGCAGCGCAGATGATCAATGTAATGCGCAGTGGTTTGTAAGGCCGAAATCAAAAGCACTTTACACACGCGCTCAATGTCTTAGCCTTTCTCATTATACATGACGACATTGATGGTATATTGCACTATTGATGGTATATTGCACTATACCACGAATGTCGTTGAAGAAAAATGTCAATGGTTTCATATATTATGTATGCTAATATATGAAACCATTGACATTTTTCTTCAACATCATCAACATCATAGGCTGATAGCAATGTTATTTTTACTCACATGACCTTTTTGGCGCTCTCATACTATTTCAAAGTGACAGCGGGAGAAATTTCAAAGAGGTCATTTTGATAGAATTTTCAGTATAGAAGGTTATTCATCAGTGGGGGATAATCTTACAGGAAAGGATCCTATATTCCGTGCTCTTTTTTTTGTGTGTGTGCAACAGCACATGAATTACCTTGGTAAAAAAAAAATAGGGAAAAGTATGATAAACCAAAAATACTCTTTGAAATCAATTACCTAACTAAATGCCATTAACATAATTTGTAAGTCTCCAAATATCAAATGTATGTATTCATGGCAGATCCGGTTGCCAATTGGGTGAATGGGTTATCGGATAGATTGAGAATAACTGAAGTGAAAATATTTTGCTGTCATTGTTTATGAGCTCTCCGACATTTCCACAGCAATTATATCACCGGACGACCACAACGGCTGATGCAAGAGTTACCTTCAAACACAAGAAATAGTAATCATGACAAGACAGTCCAGGTAATTATTGTGCAAATTGAATGGGTTTTATACTCTGTCTCGAACTGAGTAAAGAGGTACACAGTACACGGTATTCTTCTTTGTAATCTTCTGTGCAGACATGTGAATGGCCACATCAATGAAACACGAGAAATGTGCTCAAAAAGGTACCACAGTCACACAGCAATAAGACTAATTAAGAACACGATGAGCATATTGTATCCAAAATGTATGACACAAAAAAAGAACACAAAAACCCCACAAAGCTTTAGAACTGTTTCAATGCTGATAAAACTCTTCGATAACATAACGAGGCCTATTTCTGCGATTACAGTATGTTATCCCGAAGGCTCATTATTCGGAAGGTTCGTTAATCCGAAAATGAAGTCAGATTCGCTATTCCGAAAGTTCGTTATTCTGAAGGCAGGTTCGTTATTTCGGAAACGAAAATAAGGTTTGAACTCCCGATGGTTCGTAAGTACATGTACTCGCATTCTTTTCATTTTCGGAATAACATACTCTCTTTTTTTTTTTCTTTTTTTTCTTTTCGGATTAAGGAACTTTCGGAATGACGAACCCAGTATCATTTTCAAATAAACGAACCTCCGGAAAAATGAACCTAAGGAATACCGCCACTTAAATAATAATGATCGAGCCCTTTTACATTTTCGGATTTACGAACATTCTATGCATATACACGGAGCTTAAGTGCTTCGGAATTACAGAACCTCCGGAATAACGAACGTGACCCATTTCTGGACAATTGATTGTTCTCTGCAACTACAATATCACAATATTTCGGATATCCTCACACTGGATGGATAATGGGGATGTGCATATGAGCGCCGCACGAGTGACGAAAAAAGGTCTTTATGTTAGATTCGATCATTTTGGTGGCTTAAGATAAATACCACATCACATTCCAGCACCGATATCATATGACGACTCAATGTTCGTTTTTAAAGAAAAAGAACTACGGCGAATAGATGTGTACAGAAACTACTAAGTGCAAGAACAAATTATGTGATCCAGTTTACATGTGCCTGTTCAAAATCAAATATTAGAAAATTGCTGATAGCCCATAAACGGGATGTTTGATCGTCTGCGACATGACTTACCGCCGAATTCCACACAAGAAAGGCGCAAAATATGGAAAACTGGGTGTAGAACCAAAACAACTGTTGTACAGAAAAAGCGTTTGAAAATGATAGAGTGTGCATGGTGGGGATAGGGAGCGGGCCCGTTTCACCCGCGGAGGCAGATTCCATCAGCATACACCATTAATATCGGTAGGAAACTTAGTTTGATTCACTTGGGATGTGTATGCATGTAAAGTAGCACCGTTAGCTGGGTTTCTAGGACACACAACCTTTATCACGACTCCTCTTAATGCTCTCTTCCATAGAAAGACACCCCTTTATACGGATATGAACTATTCGTGAAAATGACATCTCTGGGATATTTTTCTGCATATTTTATATAGCGGAATTCTCATGCATTGTATCACATTTCTAGAGACTCGAGACCGTTCCATTGGAGATACATGCATCACTCAAAGTTAGCAACCACTCTATTACACCTAGAAAGGTTTACCACTATCCCAAACAAAAGATCTTCTTGTCTGACACCAGCAGATACCAATGCGTTTCAAAGATCATCACTGTACAAAAATATCTAATAAAGGGAAGCCTTCTGCAGTAAAATGTAAATATCACTTGCATTATGTGAGCTGATTATCTACAGCGGCATGTTAAAAGACATCACCATGTAACATTGTCAAGAACTTTTAGTGGAAAACACAAATAAGAGGGTATTGTAAGGGTTATAACATAATTATAAACCCACTTCTTGTCTTTAGTACATTGTATTAGCTTCATATCAGCCTCATGTCAACTTTTCTCTCAAAGTGAAGTGCTACTCGAGTTTACTTTATCAAACAAAAAGAGATAAAGTGAAATGTTTCTTACAAGCAGTGGCGGATCCAGAGGGGGCGCATCGGGCGCGTGCCCCCTCTTATTTGCTGTTAAAACAAAAGAAATAAAGAGGAGAAAATGAGATGAAACCCGGAAGTAGCGCCAGAAATATTGTTTGCGCCTCACCTTTACGGAATTCCTGGATCGGCCCCTGCTTACAGAATGGGAGAAGCGCGGTCAATACCAAACATTTACGATTAAGTTACACAATAATATTTCTAATTTTACGCTTTCATGAAAGAGTGAAACGGTCGCAAACCACATATTCTATTCAAGTTTGGTGAGTCGATAATCAGATCATCACTTAATGACTCTTTTGTAGGTTAGTACACCAAAATTATTATTGAAATCAAATTTGTTTTGGGTACGTATTGTCTTGCAACTACCCCCTTCAAAGTTGTTAGTAGGCCTATATACACAAGTAATGTTATTATGATATGAATGACACAT
Source organism: Diadema setosum (assembly GCF_964275005.1). Taxonomy (NCBI): domain Eukaryota; kingdom Metazoa; phylum Echinodermata; class Echinoidea; order Diadematoida; family Diadematidae; genus Diadema; species Diadema setosum. Next base: position 47,683,592 of record NC_092685.1, read on the forward strand.
CTTCTAACTTTGTTTCAAAAGAGAAATTTGATAAACATTTCTGTACAGAAGATATGATAATCATTATTTTTATCATCGCCTCGTCAAGCATACCTAAAGTGGCTGCTGCTATACAATACATCTTCTTAGAAACGTTCAAAACTTAGATTTTATTCATTTTTTAAAAATTTATATAAGGCACGCGTCTGCAACCTTCTAAGTATAATTTCCCTCTCTGTACTACTCAATCTGCAATATACAGTCAACCTCGCTTAAGGCGAAGAATTTTCTAAGACCCCTTTGGATTAGACTTATAGGCGATGCGAGGTTGACTGCATACGTCTGGCAATTATACTAATTACAAATTTGAGCATTGGATGGATTTGTATTTAATCTTCCCACATGCTTATTAGCCTGATGGTGTTGGGAATATATGAACGTCGACAGTGAGGAAAAGCAAAGTTTTATGATATTGGAATGTTACCATGGTTAGAGGATCAACGCAAGTAAACCAACGAACAAACTAATGCGCTACAACTCTTCTCAGAGTATTATAGAGTGAAGAGAACATGGGACTTCTGCCTCTTGTTCACAGTCATAACTATGCTTGAATCGAATTTTCACTATGAACGTTACAACCTTACAATCCGTCATCGGTATTCACACAATATAATAATACGAAGACGGGAGTCGAGTGCATGCGTTCAAAGCGGATTGTACAGCATGCTGTAACTCCGTAGACACAGTAAGCACTATTAATACATTTTAATAAACAAAAAAAAAACAAGGGTATTTTACTCGTGACTCTTAGGTGATGACCCGGCGTGAAGGCAGTGATTTGGGAAGGCAAGGAAAAGGAACTTAGTCTGATCAGAAGATAGAATGATTGCCTGCACACCAGCAATTAGTGTCAATATGGACTGCCTTTGGTGGCGCTCTATACCAAACAATAATTCCAAATATGATTTACTTTAAAATTGGCAACGTTTTTGCTGTTATTAGAAATAGGAAAATATGATAACATCAGTTCTGTTCTGTCATTACGTCAAACGTAAACAGTATACGTTAAATTGGAAAAGAATGGTTCCCCCATAAAATATATAAAGAATTATAATCATTATTTCTGCATTAGATATAGATCCATATAACCTGTGTGACAATACTATACATAGTAAGCGCTGCCCCTATACATAGCAAATAAAGAGCACCGTGTGGTTGTATGCTATGAAGTAAGAAGGAAGAAACAAAATTCAGGCATCACATACATTTTGTTCTTCATTTAAAAGCTGTTGAAAAAAAATAATTACACACACATATATATCTATACATAGGTTCAACTCTAAAAGCATCTAAACGTATGCTGTGTATATGCATAATGTGATTGTGTATGTGTGTGTGTGTGTGTGTGTGTGTGTGTGTGTATTTACAGATTGTGAATATGTGATGTAAACGAAGAAAAATAAGAAATATCTGTGTATTCGGCATCGCGTCACAAGACATAATTGCAGATTCACCTCAGTTATCAACGTTAGACAGATAAAATGAATTATGCAAAATCTAAATGTCAACAAAGCTCTCACATGAGTATATATGGATTGCCTCCAAACGAAGAAAGAGAGGAATAGAGAATATTATGAACCTAGGTCGGGAAAGCTGCAGTGAGCGTGTTTGATTTGGCTCTTTTAATTACCCACACGCTCGTAAGTGTTTTACGATGCCACTCGTCATTACGGATTGATGATACCTGTCGCTGCCGTAACTCAGGCAGGGAATGCATCAGTGTTGTCAGATGCTGTGCAGTGGTGATCTTAGGTCAACAAATAACACACACACACACACACACACACACACACACACACACACACACACACACACACACACACACACACACACACACACACATATATATATATATATATATATATATATATACCATGACAATTGTATATACACGATGGCAAGAATTCACTGTTGTTACCAAACCAAAATCTGACAGTTCGTGATGGTGATGTGCAAGATATAATTACAGGTATATATAGAATATAATCCATATGTGACCGTGAAGTCTGCGTCTAAAATGGTGACAGCTTTCAATTTCAAGTGGTGAAGTTGGACATGACATTTACTAACATTATTAACGTCGGTGCTTGGGTTCCCTACGCCCCAACACAAACATGAGAAGATAGAGTTATTATAGAATATCACTGATACAGGCAGTGGAACCACGATGTAATATTCTATCGCAAAGTTAATGAAGCGAAGCACGTTGAGTAGAAACACCACCGAATCAAACAAGACATTCGAGAATGTACTTTACAATCACTTCCTTGCAATAAGGATGATGCTGATAATGGTAGGTATCAACCAGAGTGACTCCAATGAATTCAATTAAACTAATTTTGTGATTAGTTTGTTTTACATGGCGACTGAACATGCCATGACTACTTCTAAGCAAGCAACTTACGAGACCAGTGACGTTAAGTCCCTTCGTAGACTAATAAAGGCAGTGAGGAAAAAGAACATTAAATTTTCTTATAGGGACACAACTGCTATCGCCATAGGACTTGAACCACAAACCTCGTGATCAATAGTTCGTGATATTAACCATTGACCCATCTTGGCTGAACTGAGCTGGATAATAGCGAACGACATGTACCATTCCGCGTCGAGAGCTATTCTGAATTAAACAGCTACTTCTTAATAATCATTATTTAATTTAAGTGACAGAATGATAACAATTATCTGAAAATATTCTCACCCATAACTGAAAATTAGTTTTAAAACTGCCTCTTTCCGACATGAATCATCAAAATACTGCATATCACCTTACTCATTAATTATTTATTTTCAATTAAACAATATAAACTACACTTTTAAGTCTCAAGTCTCATGAGGAAATCATATTTGCAAGTTGATTAGAATTTCTTTTTAATTATACTTTTAATATAAACCAGTCAATCTACCAAATAAGAAACAAACTAGAAGCTTGGAGCTACGGTAGCTCCATGCTAGAAGTGCACCGACGTTGGCGCAACCCTTCCACCTGATCCGCTACAGCGAAGACATGACATGTGATAGCGAAGCAGTGGGTTCGTCAGTCCGTAGAGGATGGGATTCAAGGCGGCGTTGGACCAGAGGAGACCGTTTACGGTTTCCCACGTTATCTCAGAGAAACAGTCGTCGTCGCCACACCTAGCCTGTAGGATGCTGATAATCTCGTAGGGGAGCCAGCAGGAGAGGTAGGTACCTACCAGGATGGACAGGGTGATGGCCGCTTTCCGATGCCGCGCGTATTGAGTCTGCTGCTGGCGGAACTCAGTCAGGTTTCTGTTCCCGCCACTGTGATCGGATCGGGGTTGAGGACTTTGAACGTACGTTGAGGGCAAGCCAGGCGGTCGCAACGAGCCATCGTGTAAAGTATGAGTCAACTTGGCGTGGTTGACGACCCCCGAAACGGTAGGAACATGACTCCGGGCTTCTCCATCTGCACCATCCAGCTTACGGCCGTCTTGTTCTGTGTTCGCGTCGTCATGGTGACGGGTAACAGAAGAAGGGACTCCCAGTGAAGTTCTGAGGCGCTTCAGTTTCCCTGATCTCTGATAGATTTGGTAAAACACGACGATATTCAGTATCACGATCAAGGGAAATGGGATGGCGAACTCGAACACGAGAAGACCAATGGTGGCAGGAACGAGGTATACGGCCTCCAGTTCGCATTCTTCTTGGTAGTCAACAAGATCGAAGCGAAAGGAAAAGGCAATGACGGTGAAGATGGCGGCAGTGAGGGTCCAACAAATTGCGCAGATGATCGATACCCGCCTGCGAGTCCATACAATGCGGTACCTGTGCTTCTGTGTCACGAGTAAGAATCGATCGAGGCTAATTAGCACGATTGTGATCGAAGACATACACGTCACAGTGTAGTCCAGTGCGGACCAGAACTTACAAAATACCTCACCGAATGGCCAGTATCCTCTGTAGACCCACGCAAGATTGACCGTTAGCACCATGAGCCCTGTGAGAAAATCACACACGCTCAGACTAAAGATGAGCGTATTAGTCGGAATGGCACGAACTCTCTGGTAGCGGCAGAAGGCCATGATTACCAACAGGTTTCCCGCGACTGTGACGATGATGACGAGTCCGTAACCGATGATCAGGAGGGGTTTGTTCAACTCTGATTTGGACGCGTCACCATCTCCATACGTCGTTTCTAATTCTTCAGTTGTGGTGAAATCACTTTCCCCGTGCAACGGGTTGGAATCGGCACTGTTATTCATTGTGTCATGAACAAGATACGCTCTCACTAATGCGAAGATAACATTTTCCCTTAATGAACGAAACACAGTAATATAAGCCACAAAGGATGCAAATGATGTCGTCACACGATGAAATCAAGTTTTCAACTCTTCGGCATTTCAAGCATTTGCAAATGTTAGGCCCCTAACAACCACCATCTCGAACTATCAGAGATAATGCATAAGCGATCCTATCACTACTTTTAGAATGACCGGTAGAACGAGCCTTTATTACGGAGGAACTGGTTCCTGCTTCCACGGCGCTTGCTACCTGGTAAACCATTTCACCGTTACACTACTCACAGCTCCTATATTCTTGTCCTCCTCCTCCTTCTCTTCCTTCCTTTTCTTCTTTTTTTTTCCCTACGGAACGATGTAATGAGGCCTTCTCGAGTTGTATAGTTGGGCAGGTAAACTTATAAACTGCTTGCGTGTCCTTCATCAATCCGTGAACTCTCGGTTTGTTCGCCGACTACTAAGGCAGGTTTCATCTTGCTTCGTAGCATACTGTCTTTTTATACTAATTACACACATTTAGACCTAATGCCTTTCTCACTGAATTGTCTTTATCAGGCAAGAGTTGAGCGCTAGTTTCTTTCCCTCAACAATATAGAGTCCTCTATGTTTTGGTTATCCTGATTACACAGATAGCATAGAAATATTCCGTTCTATTTATTCTCAGCAAGGAGAGAAAGCGCGACTGATTATGGGCTCGTAATAATGCAATCTGAACTGAATTTTAACGCAATACCTCAACAAACGAATCGTGCGACGATTGGGACAAAAATTAAACTTCAGAGATTGTTCTTTACCAAAATTGAATACGTATAAGCATACTGAATAGGATGTGTGACTTGACTGAAAGGCCTCATATTTTTGGAGCGAAATTTTACAGTGGACGGCAGTTCTCATTAAATAAACTGAATAACGATGTTTACACTCTGCTACACCTTGTGAGGAGACGATAGCAATCTTCAGTCAACTTCAGGGCGGCAGAGCTGCCGGGCAGGAAGCAATTGAAAACTACGATGACCGTTTCAACTGTAACCGTCAACATCTCATCATTCTCCACTTGAACTAATTTTCCAGCTTAATCAAACAAGCGAGATGCTGTGTGTCCATCCATTAATCAATTCATGAAGATGCGCTCCGAATGGTATCTTTTCTTTCGTATACACCAGCAGCCAACATCCACACTACCACTGACTTCGCAAGCGGCACTGTTTTGCTCTAAAAGGTATCGAAGTCTCGTTCCGTCGTTTTATGCACGTCCGAGCACTTAAAATAATTGTACAGGTGACTGTCTTACCTACGATCCGCGCACCTGTTTACGCATGCAAAGAAAAGGGGGGAAAGTGCTGAAGGCGAGCATGGCTTTGTGATTGGGTATCTTTTCGAGCACCATGCATCTTCTCTCTTTTGTTGTTGATGATATCAACGTCACGACAGGAATGGGTTTTGTTTCACCTCCCTGGAATGAGCGAATAAGGTGGTACAACGAAATAGCTTGTAATTTTGCGTAATGTTGTCATTGTTCTATCGGGAGGCCCGCAGAGGAAAGAAACCAGGGACTTACATCCCTTCCATAGTTTAATTCCAGGTCCTAGGATACTCTGATTGCACTATACCCTATTATTTCATCACTGCGCGCTTTGCCCTTGAGATTTCCTAAAACATTAAAAAGGTATTCCCATTCAGGTATTCCAAAGTTCCACTTTAATGGTAAAAGCATCACAATATTCGCCCATTCATCGCAGCAAATCGAGTCTTAATGGTGTAAAGTCACGTCCAGGAGAAAGAAAACTTAGTAGCGCATTAATCGACGGAATGTTTTCACTTCCCTATGCAAACCTGTTGAAAGAAATTCCGGCCTGAATTTCATTAGTAGACGACGCGTTCTCTTTCTGGCACACATACATGTACAAGTAGTTAGGAATAAAGTATTACAAAGATATCCGAGTCTCAACCAGTTGATATACAGATGCAAGTGAATGAGCTGATGATGTCATCACCTCATAATTTTTCATAGATGGTGTTAAAAAAAAGAATTGACGAAACTTGATACTTTTTCTGATATAAAAGTGTAAAATATGATGTTATTTTTGGCTGAATGACTTCAAAATAATGGTCAGTCAGATGTGTCAAAATTTGAGACTGCATGGGGTATAATATCGCTTGTGAATAAAAAAAAAAGCCCACCTGGTAACAGTAATTTCATGATTTTGTGTACAAACTATAAATAGCACGTTGTGAGGAGATATGTTAACTCCCTCATATACATAATATGCTCGTTCTGACTGTTCAAGGACTTCCTTAATAATTATCAAATTTTGATCGGTTTTTCACTGCTGTGATAAACTTTTAATTTTTTTTACCACTCTTTGAGTATTCTTCAGACAAGACATCTTAGAAAATGAGAAGTCGTGTAGGGATTTCTAGAAGGGTGCGCGGTCTACTACTCATATATTCTGTCGAATCCCAGCTCATGGATCTTCTTTATCATAAACTACAACTTACTATAGTAATAGCAATGCATTACGACATGACTGAAGGTATTATCTATTTTTTTTTCTTTTCCCGCCTGAAATAAAAGGGACCACAATTCCGTGCAATGCCAGGAGGCAACATGATTCTTTTTACCAATTCCTCTCAAACTAATACAAATGTCAAGCCTGACAGATGTAGGTCTGCTGGACATGTATGGCATATACAACTGGAAATTCAGCAAGTACAATAATTGTTTTGTTTTGTTTTGTTTTTTCAATGACCCGCGCGCATGCATACATGCACACACTCAGAAACACATCTAATTCGATCGATAAAAACATGTCAGAGCTCCGCGTGTTAAACTGTTGTACCTATCGATCGGTTCACTTCGAACGCCTAATATAAGAACATTATGCCGTTCGAGTTGATATTCGTCATACATTATTGTTTCCATATCGGGTTTAGCAACTTGATTTTTTTTTTGTGTGTTTTTTTTTGGTTGTTGTTGTTGTTGTTGGTGTTTGTTTTTTTTTTTTTTGGGGGGGGGGAGTTAGCAGTGTTGTGGTGGGTGATCGAATGTTACCAACTTTACCCATTATAGATAATGATTATGCTACAATTTGGTATTTCATCTAATCATTTTACATACAGGTCGATTTCAGTCACGCAACGTTGACATTTCTACCTCTTCGTTTCTTTGTTTGTTTGTTTGTTTGTTTGTTTGTTTTTTCATAAGAATTACACAGACAAAGTGACAGAGGGCATATAGGCGCACAGAGAACGTTCGCTTCTCACCTATCTTCAATAAATTTTCTGATTGCTGAATTAATTCATCCCATACTTTCCTCAGAGGGATAACACCCCCTCCAAATACGATCTCTGTATGCTAGATCTTTTCTATCATCAACAAGTGTATGATGTACTATGTGATAGCTCATTTTGCAATTACCATACTGATCAGATGCATGCAAGCCGTTGACGCTGAATAAATCCTCGGATAAAATCAGAGACTACATTTCTCGTTATCATGCACCAAGCAAGAATAAATACTCTCAACCTTTTTTTTTTAAGTTCTAATAATTTTGATTTCTATTCTATAAATCTGTCAATGATTGCACAAAACAGTACCCTCTCTACGTGCCTGTGCCTACACATTCTTATAAAGGCTCGGGTAGTAAAAGCAACCATACCATGTGCAATATTGTGATGCTTATAAACATGGGCGTATGCAGGAATATTTTTGGAAGGTAAAATTAATCATGTTCAATATTTCGGGGAACACACATGCGAGGAAGCGACCAAGCGGGGGAGGTCGTTATGGAGGGGGTACCCCCCCCCCCCCCCCCCGACGAGGGAGCCTTTGAATTTTTAGGAATGAAAGCCAACACTTTGGTTTACACTCTTTGGCGGAATATTTTGAAATTACCAATCTCAATAATAAAAATGAAAATTCTATACAGGACATATGAATCGTTATATCTGTCAGTTCTTTTTCCGCGTGTGTTTTCTGCATGTGTACTATAAGCATTGATACGTTTGGTGCAGATGGACCGAAGGGGGATGTCTACCCGTCAATAGGATTGATGTAATTTAACCCTTTGTGTGCTTTGACTGACGATTGATGGCACAGAAATATTGTTGCACATTATTACCCAAAGCCCCTCATGGCACACAATATATCTCATTATTATCCATACAGAGGATTTTAGAGCCCAAATACAAGTGTTATTTTGTCGACCCACCTCATGACCTCCGACCCACTTAGAAAGTTTGTTGAACTCGACCAATATTTTTTGCCGAGGCGACCAATATCTAAAATATTGGACGGCAAGAGGGGGATTCCCCAAATGTTTTATAAACTGCATCGTGATTGGTTGAGATATACGAGATGACCCGAAATATGAAGTAAAAAACGTCTGTGATTGGTCAATCACGAATTAACTAAAATATCGTGTTTTTTTTCTTCTAAAGTTATGTGTTTATTAAGACAAATTTCATATATTAATCAGTTAAAATTGCACATCAAAATACATAGATCACTGTTTATCTGGGAATGAAGTGGATTAACTTGCACTGAAGAGTGTACCATACCCCATGTCAGGATCAAGTACAGTAGGAGACCATACAGCATTCAGAGACAGAAAGGGCAGGTGAAAATATTTGTTGCTAAAATCCTCTGTAGGATAATAATGATAATATTGGATGTCCTATTTTCGGTTAATACAAGGAAATATTGGACTCGCTAAGCAAAATATTTCCTTGTATTAACCTCAAGGCCATCCAATATCATATAATTAAGGGTTATACGTATAGTGGATAGCTTACTATGGGACATCTATTGAAGTAACCATGGCCTTTTTATCGTGCTTTAAAACAAGATTATGATGAATTCGCTTGTATAGACTTTTAATATAGTATGTCGGAAGAACACACACGTGATTGACTTTGCCATATTAGTAGAGAAATTTCCAAAAGCGTTCATCTCATGTCTTTGACAGGTCTGTGCGATACCAGACATCTCGTGCAATTCGGTTGTCTGAGTTGATCGAATGATGCTGCCACATTGTTTGCACCCATTTTGAGAGATTGGTTGCTTTTACCCCCGAATGAGATGGATATCGGCACTGATTGTAATGAATTTTCTGTACATTCTGTACAACTTACGAAGTACATGGTTGTAATAAATTATAGCATATTTCTAATATGATATAATATTATAATTGTGATGGATAACTTTCTCGCTTGCTTGATAAAAATGATATTTGTAATAATGTTTTGTAATGTATTGTGACGGATAACCTTCTTTCTTACTTTGGGATATTACAATACAATATGTATTTTTTTTTTCCTTGCATAAGATTAATTGGGATAATGGCTTCCGATTTGAATGGTTTTGCTATGAGGCTGTCAGGTGAAATTAAAGGTTCACAGATAGGGGATTCAAGAGTGCGCTGTTAGATGGCGCATGGCATGATGATCGATCGCCGTCATCTCCATTATCAAGATCGACGACGGAAAGCTCTGTGTATAGCGGTCGAGGGAGCGTAGGGAGTGCTCTCTCTTTTGCACAGGTTCAATAGTGATTCGCTGTACGTAGGTTTATACGTCCGTGCATGTCAGACTCTACCGGTCACAGTTATCTTATGTAGATTGAGACGTAGTCTTGGGCCTTTACTTAAACAGCAGTCTGTTGACTATACTACGTACCTGTTACATAACATTGTTATACGTAAATTTTCATGACAATCTAGCAAGCAAACGTTGTCTTTGAAAGATCCGCGCGGTATAAGTACTCGAAAAAATAGTCAGGGACAACGGTCAAATCATAAAGATCGACATTACCATGTATTTCGACCATTACACACACACACACACACACACACACACACACACACACACACACACACACACACACATATATATATATATATATATATATATATATATATACATATCGTATAACGTTTGTGTCTGTGTGTGTATTCAGGATTATAATAATAATAATAATAATAATAATAATAATAATAATAATAATTATAATAATACATACAATTTCTATAGCGCCGTTCTCCACTTTGATTAAATGCTCAAGGCGCTTTACAATAGGTATATCAAAGCAAACAGATTGGAAATACAAGTACATCACAGTAATAGAAGAAGATGAAGAAGCAGAAAAAAAAAAGACATGAAAGTCTGTTTTCAAAAGACACTGGTCTTCAAAATGCACTGCTAAACAGATAGGATTTTAAATTACTCCTGAAAGATGTTATAGAGCTTGAGTCTTTCAGCTCACGAGGAAGTGAATTCCACAGTGTTGGTCCAGCGTGAGCGAAAGCACGTTCCCCCCAAGATTTCCTAGAAAACGGAATATGTAAGAGACCTGAAGTTGAGGATCGAAGAGTTCGTGAAGGTTGGCATTGACGAAACAAACAAACATTGTAATCAGGAGCTGTTCCCTCAATAACATGATAAACCAAAAGAAGTATCTTAAACCGAATACGCTCCTGTACAGGCAACCAATGAAGACTCTTCAGGATAGGTGTGATATGACTGCGTTTACTTGACAAAGGAACAATACGTGCAGCGGCATTTTGTAGCTTTTGTAATTGGGCAATTTGCGAGTTTGGTAGATTGAAAAACAAACCATTACCAAAATCAGGGCGTGAAGAAATAAGTGCATGAACAAGTTTTTCCGTGGCAGAGCGAGTCAAATACTTGCGAATAAAACCAATATTGCGCAATTGATAACGGACTGATTTAGAAATGTTAGTGATTTGATCGGACATAGCCATGTGAGAGCCAACATAACACCCAGATTGCGACATGATTTTGACAGAGGAATATCATTACCTACAATCGAAATACAATTAATATCCAACTTATTCAAGTGAGATTTAGAACCAAAAAGGATAAATTCACACTTGCTGTGGTTTAGAAACAATGAGTTAGACCTCATCCAAGCATCAATATCAATGATGCAATTTTCTTGACAGCGCAGTGCATGAGATGCTTGGATTTGATGTGGCGGAAAAGATACAAAAACTTGTATGTCGTCTGCATATAGATGATACCGAACAGAATGCCTTTGAAATATTTTCCGCAGACCGATCAAATAGATAGAAAAAAGGGTGGACCCGCCAACAGAGCCTTGAGGTACACCACAGCCTAATGGCTTTGAAGACGATGTGACACCATTCAAAAGAACAGACTGTGAATGGTGTGATAGGTATGATTTAAACCATTCGAGAGCTTGTCCCTGGATACCCAAACTTCTAAGTGTATTGACAAGAATTCTGTGATCTACAGTGTCGAAGGCCGAAGACAGATCCAACAAAACCATTGCTGTGACGGATCCGGAATCCATTTCCCTTAAAATATAACTAGAAACATTTATCAAAAGGGTCTCCACACTAGGAACACAACCAAGAAGACCCGAGCTGTATTGTTCAGTTTGCATGGAGAAGACGGGGTGTTGTGTGTATTTTACCGCTAATATTAAGGCCTCAATAGTTGTCAGTTTCCTACTACAGTGCGAAACTGTGCCATATACACAGCGAAGTGCATTCGTCCAGTCCTGGTAACTATACAAATGTGTTAACTTTTTTTTTTTTTTTGGTTTCCTATATATTTGTTAATCGAAAAGGTAGACTAATGTCGGGAGGTTGAAATATGATAAAAAAAAAGAAGAGCAAATTAAGGTTATAAAAAAACGCCCTCGGTTACCATTGATAAGGTCAAGTCAAAACATGGACACGTGACAGAAACTCGACGCTGCAACCTTATGAATATTACACAACAGTAATCACCCATCTGATCGGTGTGTAGAAGCGATTTGCTAAAGTTAAAATACGGAAACGCAATCGACTCGAAGAACATAATCAATGGACAGGCAGAGCTAATGAAGAAAGCCTTGCAAGGCCAAACACGTTGGTGGCTGAAGCGCTTCCGGCATTGGATGGAGGAAACGTGTACACACATGGTACAGACAGACAGTCCTAGAGCAGACGTGACAAGTTCAGCGTTATCCTCCTTGGATTCGAGTTGCTGAAGATGTCAACCATACACCTTTGTTGGGTTCATCACTTTCTGGTAATACAGACGTAAAGGAGTGCAAGAGACGATCGAGGTCGAGTTCATAGACAGAAAGGTTTTCATAGAGGGGAGGGTAAAAGAATCATGTTCAATATTTGGGGAACCGCACGCAAGGGGCTCTCCCTCCCCAACCTGAATTCTCCCGCACGAGAAAGCTTTTATTTGCCTGATTTTGTTGTTGTTGTTGTTGTTGTTGTTGTTGTTGTTGTTTTGTTTGTTTGTTTTGTGTTTTTACTGATCAACCAATCAAATTAGTTGAAATCCAATGTGTACACAGAACACCGACCGAGCGGGGAGGGTGTCGAAGGGGGAACAAAAAACCCTGCCCACACGAGGGAGCTTTGGCATTTCTAGAACTGACATGCAACAATCTATAGTGCACACTTTTGTGGAATAGTTTGGAGTTTTCAATCAAGAGCTTAAAAAATAATCAAGGGAATGTGAATGGCTAAATTGTTGTGTATGACATAAATCATCATTACAATCACTGTGTATATTATATATGCAGGCCCTATATTCTTTACTTTGATTGCTATTGAGAAGTCAAGAATTTGTGCTATTATTCTTGATGCAACAACAAAATATGAAAGAACATGTTAATTCTAAGAGGACTTTAAAATTTACGTGATGAAATTTGGTTTTGAAATGGCTGAATTATCTGAAACAAGCAATCATAATAAAAGGTGGGACCCATCGTTTATTATTATCGCTTTGTTTGACTTGTTTTTGGATATCTCAGCCCTTTCAAAAAAGATTTTCATCAAAATAAACTTTGAATTCCCCTTAGATATGCTCTGACATTTCACACAAAGTGGTTTCTAATTATTTCGCAAAATGTTAAAAGCTGAATCCTCACCTCAACCTCAATGCAGTTACCAAATGTATTGAATTGGTTTAAATTGGTTTATTATTGTAATAGATTATCACTCAATATTGATACAATTTTAAAACTAATCATATTCATTTTAGGTAAATAAATACTCACACGAATGATTTTGTATCCAATATAATGATTGACGATTTACCTCTTGAAGGTAAAAGTTCTGTTAATTTTTTAAGGTGTTTTTATTGATGAAAACTGAACTTGGAATGACCATAGACGTCATGTTCCAACTTGTATCTCCAAAAATATAGGTATTCTTTCTAAGACCAAAAGTTATCTTCCTGAAAATACCCTTTTTATGCTTTGCGATTCCATTATCCTACCATGTAATTTAGTGAGAGCTACAAGTGTAAAAACTGAACTCCACTCTACTTGAGGGAGAAAGATTTGTAGTGACACCATGTGTACGTAGTCCTTAACCGGATCGTTGCTTGGCAGAAGAAGAGCCTAGAAAGAGGAGAATTGAAGAAGGAAGCGACATATGGGGGCTTTAAGGAGGGCAAAAAGTGAAGAGTGGGAGACAGCAATGGGCTGGAAGTTGAAGTTACACTAGTGGACAACGGTGGAGACGGTAGAGAAAGTAACAGAGAGAGTGGTAAGGAAGAATAGAGTGAGAATCAAATAAGATGTTCGGAAATCGTTAGATGGAGAAAGATGAAATGGAAGGGAAGAGGAAGAGGAAGGAGTTGAAGGTTGGAAAATCATGGAGATAGGAGAGAGAAGTGAAGATTCATGAAACCAAGAGAAGAACGAAGTCGGCGAACAATGCCGACTATAGAATGCGGAATCAATGGAGAAAGGATGAATAATTCCTTATAAAGTCCTGCTCGCTTTTTTTTTTTCGTTCTATGTTGCCGTCTTTCATTTTGTGAACATTAGTCGTTCCCTCCCATGTACTCAAGAGGCCTATATAGGAGATGGAAATTGATGTATTGACGTATTCATGAAGCTCTCAGCGTTGGTATGTTTTCCTCCTCTTCGTTGTTGTTGTTTTTTCTTGTCTGTCTTCATCACAATCACAAAGACGTTCGAAATCGATATAAGACCGCACCTTTTGATGCGTGTAATGAGTGGGAGACTCTTCTTTTCCCCCCGAGTGCTAATCACACTTTGATGATTCAATTACCAGCAGCTAGACTGTTGCTAAACATTTCACACTCAATCTAATTTTAAATTGAGTTCTCATCAGACACAGTTTTATTAGGGATCATCTACATCTAATGTCACGTCTCATGAGGGAGTTTATTGACTCCGATTCTGCGATTTAACCCCCTCTGGACCGGCGTCTCAAAATGCATTGAACATGTTGAAGGGGAATCCTGTCCTTTAAATTAGTCTGTGTGAATGGAAGCAGAAAAATTACTGGAACATAATTTTCAAGTTATGAGCAAATTCTGATAAAAACGGTAAAAGTTGTGACTTTATAGAGTTATGATCATTGCAATCAAACGCATATTACACTTAGCGCTTCCTTTATGTCACACACGAGCTCACCATCATTTTGCTCTGTAGGCCTACTATTATTAAAAGGAAGAAATTTTGATTTTTCCATCGTCTAAATTTCTTATTGTACATGCTCCTTTGATGGATATCTTTTACATAAACAATACAACTTCTCCATCATTATATATATATATATATATATATTAATTCAAATATGAAAGTTCTGCGTCGGCGTGTAGTAAATAGATATCAGAGTAAAAACAGTCATATAAAAACATCGTAGGAGCCAAAAAATTGGACTGACTTTTTTCATATAGCTGTGTTTACTCTTGATACATATTATATATATATATATATATATATATATATATATATATATATATATATATATATGTATATATAATATATATATACATATATATATATATATATATATATATATATATATATATATATATATTAATAAAAATATGAAAGTTCTGCGTCGGTGTGTAGTAAATAGATATCAGAGTAAAAACAGTCATATGAAAACATCGTAGGAGCCAAAAAATTGGACTGACTTTTTTTCATATAGCTGTGTTTACTCTTGATACATATTATATATATATATATATGTTTATATATAAATTAATAATGAAAAAAAAACACAACCCCCGGGATTCTATGGATTTTTGCACAGAGCAAGTGGGAGTAACTAATTGTGATTGATTGATCACTTCAATAGATCATTACTTTCTCAGTTTTAATTGAAGTTTCCTCAAACTTTCACTGCCCTGTATACCTCAATTTTTCTTCTTGTATGGTATTTGCAGTTGTACAGACTTTAACATTGCATACATGGAGGTTAATGATGATGTTTAGGTTAAGCGATACCAGTTGTGTCAGTCTCTTCGGCAAGTACCAAAGTGATGACTCCAAACTCAGTTCAGACCACGAAACGTTCAAATCTAAATGAATAGTCTGAACTCTCTTACGAAGAGTTTCCATCAGTGTCAATGCCTGCCCTGTAACAGGTTTTACTCTTGATGACTGCACATTAATCAGTATAGTACCTGTGATAACAATGCAAATACTTCCTTACGAACAGTACACTCAAGAACGATGGGCGAGATTAACATTTTGTAAACAAACAATGAGGCCATGGAGCTTATAGTTGGCATCAAGATCTTCACACAAAAGAACAAGAAAGTAAAAGCTAAAGTTTTGAGTTTGTTTGGTGAGTGTGAGTGTGTGTGTGTGTGTGTGTGTTTTACAAATATAATAAACGGAGAAAAAGTATCTTCTGCATGCTCCGCCTCTAGCAAGATAATCAACGTCGCAGAGAGTGTATAGGAAATCCCACTCCCTTTTATACGAGGAACCAGGTTGCACTCAGCAGCACATTGAAATTGCAGGCGACTTTAATTGCTTCATAATCTGCGCCATGAATGAATGACAGCTTCACATCCTAACAATGATGCTATAAATAGGCATTCATTGAGACGTAATGTGGGGTAAAGTCTCCGATGTTCCTGGACGGTTTACAGGAAGAGGAAAATGATGGAGAAGAAGAAACGAAGAAGTGGCATCTGCATTGTCATTACTCACTATATGTTTTGCTTTAAGATGTTGTGCTTTAAGGTGACTGCGAGGCCATTTATTGGTGATGGGCTAAAAGTGAAATGAGCAAGAGTTCCACGGATCATCACATCCCAAGGTATGAAAGCTCAGAACTTCACTTCAGCACCCTGGACACACATAATCTCAGTAATTTGCAAGACGAAGACTAATAAGAACTCCACAAGACGTTTAAAGGGGTTTTTGGCAAATTACAAAAGAGACTTAAGAACAAGGAAAACGCATATGAAATGGAAAGAATATACATATATAAATATGTCAGAATTCATAAGAAGGGGATAGAAGAACTGAGAGGGGTGAGAGAAAAAAAAACGAGGATCATGATGATAATTAGGTGGATAGAATATGTCAGACACGGGGAAAGCAATTAGGATCATCGCATATTCATGAATACTGTATAGTAGGATCAGACAGAATTATGGTATAGAGGTATAAGAAGATTATGGTCAGTGTATACATGAAAAAGAATTAATGACATGATATAAAGCGGAGGGATCGGAGATAATTAGAAATAATTTTGATAACGTATTTCCTTTACAACCATTACAATAATATCACAGCACACTGTACAAGGCCGTTTAATACCTTCCGTCACGTTTTCACATGTCGTAAAAGACGCATATGCTCTCACTGTTGCAATGAAAGGTTGATCTTCTACGCAAGAGGAGATAAAAGTCAGATAGATCATTACTGGGTGAAAATATAGGTGTACACAATAGGGTCATGTTTTCATTACATGGCGAAGGACATATTATGTCTTTTAATAACTCATTATCTTGAGGCTATTGAATCACATTGAGAAAACGGCGGACAGGGATCACATAATGTAACTCAACGACCGGTAATCCTTGTGGAGACAGAAGAAAAAGGAGAGATTATTTACTATTAAGAACACTCATATACATACAGACAAACATACGTCATATATTTCACAAATAATGACCAAAGATGTAATTGTAATTCTGTAAATGATGAGCCTCATGGCTAAACAAGTTAAGTCCATTCGTGTTAATTTGAGATATATTGTGTGCGATTAAAGCTGTCAAAAACAAGGACAGTAACAGGAAATACGGGCTAATTTCAATCTTAACTTCAAGAATATCCTTTGTTGTGTAACAAGTGTGTATGTGTGTGCGTGTGTGTGTGTTTGTGTGTGTGTGTGTGTGTGTGTGTGTGTGTGTGTGTGTACTTGTGTGTTTGTACTTATTCTATGATACATGGGAGTCTTTGTTCGTGTGACTGGGGTGGGGAGGCGTACATCACAGCAGTCGTCAGAAGCCATGCATGATTCTAATAATGTATAGACTCCATATATTTCAATTGATTTCTTTTTATGATACATCCCAAAAGATATCTACAGATAAGTACCGTTGCATAAGAATAAAAACGTTTATTTCAATCATATCTCCCTCTACATCGAGCAAATTAAGCAACCAATACAAGCAGTTTATCTACGTTATGGAGCTTAGGTCACGTCATACTACTTCAAATCACACTTATGGATCTTAATCTTGTGATGCTCAAGGGTTGAAGAGGAGATTTTGGCTTTTCCTTGTCACTTCATGCTGTAATCGCTTTTCCTTGTACACTGTTGAAATAGACTGGTTCAAGGGATGCTCAAATGCCAAAGATTTGAATAATTCGACCTATGGCAGCAAGAAACAAGCGTCCTGTATGGGGGTAACTTCGATACAGCGCACGGTGTTACATTTTAGAGGTCAGCAGATTGTATGTCTCCTGCCAAGAGTCTGTCTGCTGGGAAACTGTTCAGTCACTGCCTGCGAAGCCTTATCGTCTGAGTGAACGCTACAGTCACAGTCGTTTTCTTCGGGTATCGTCGATAATTCCTTCTCGATATCACCGCTACCGATTACAGTCCATCCTCGCAATCTACCATCGGCTGAGCTGGCTATCGAGGGGCGAGGCAACAGTTGGACGGGTCGAATTGTGATTCCCGAGATGGTCAAGATGCCAGAGGGTACTTGCGACGCGCTCCCGACAACATTTCCTTTGGGTCTTCGGTAGTACCGACGTACGAAGGGGAACAGTATCCCAGACTCAACAATGAGTAAAATGCACTGCAGAACTGAATGTACGAGATAAGGAAGAGAACAAAGCAGCACTGGTGAATTAATGTTAGAAACTATATCAAAATAGATTTACTTCGATATTGTTTTACATTCCTGCTGAACATAAAGTTGAAGAGATAAAATTCGCAAGTTAGTCTTTTACGACCAGTGAAGACTTTTGTATTAAGCTAAATGTCAGAAATCTCCATCGGTGGTACCGAGTGTTATGGGTAATTTTTTAACGGATATTTTTGATGGCCTCATAACAGGCTATTTCATCCACCTGTTTAATCAAAATGCACTTCAATGATTGGAATGCACTTTGTATAGGCCCTAAAGATTATTGTTCTTATGCCTCATACAAGCTTTCTGGTTTTCAGAAACTGTTCTTAATATGAAGGTATGCATAAATTTTAATTGTAGGTATAAACCAGTCTGGGAGATGTTTTGTTTGAAAAAACAAAAAATGTTCACAATCGTTGACTATAGTTCCAGCACTCACAATATATAACTGAAAACTATCAAATTAAAATTTGACATAATGCCTGAAATCTTTTCACGACTTTTAACAACCATCTAAAGACAGGTTGGTAATGGGAAAACGGTGTTGGCCGCCTGCCTCCTCCATGGCCCTGTTTCCAAAGAGTTGCGATTAATCTTACGCCCAATCTTCATGAAACTGGGCCCATGTCTATAGGTCCTAACATAGGAATCTTAAGTCCATGTTTCTCCGTTTTTACCGTTTGCGCGAGCTTGGTTGGTGTACGGAAGCGCGCATCCAAGGAGTCTAAAGCGCATGAAGAGCCCGAGAATGGCCGGCTGGACGTTGCAGACGAGAATGCCTAGCTTGATGAAGGTGAACTTGACCCCGATGTTGAACTTCTCCAGGCGTTCCGTGGACGCCGTGTACAGCATGTTGAGGCCCATCATTGCGATCATCGACGACAGGATGTTTGCGATGTTGACGAAGGTGAACGGTTCGTCTTCGTCGAGCTGGGATGTAAACAACCAAGAGCAAGATACAATGAAAGAAGTGGAAAATGTCGCTATGGCGACTGGCATGCCTCCGTTATATAACACAATGTTCCCAATGGCCTGAATTCACGACGGTGGTACAAATGAAACCATGGTTTAAACCATGGACAAAAACCATGGAGCGCCAAGTGTCGCACGGAATATTCCGTTACGAATTCAGCCATTTCGTCGATGAAATTATTATTTCGTAACGAAATTACAAAATTTTGTAACTAAATGAACATTTCATCCACGAAATGATAATTTCGTTAACGAAACGGTAATTTTTTCGACGAAATGACCGATTTCATAACGAAATATTCCGTGCGACACTTGGTGTGTGACAGTGGCGTATCTAGGGAAAACGGCGCCCGGGGCAAGCGCGAAAATTGCACTCCTAATTTCTGAAAAAGTGTTCAACCTCAAGCCCATCCCGGTAGGGACTTTAAAAAAGTCTACATGATATGCTTTTTCAAGCACTTAAAAGGGGTCTTTTGAGGGTGATTTAAATGTAATAAATTTAGATAAATTTTGGCGAGCGAGCGCAGCGAGCGAGCCGAAAATTTTTGTATATTTCCGCGTCATCATCACGTTTTGTTCTTATCTTTTTTTGTGTGATAAATTTTGGCGAGCGAGCGCAGCGAGCGAGCCGAAAATTTCTGTATTTCAGCTTACAAAACATGGAATTGTTGTCATTTTTTGCTTATTAAATCTTACAATTCTAATAAAGATATAGTGACGGCCTTATAGATGAGGGTGATTTAAATGTAATAAATTTAGATAGATTTTGGCGAGCGAGCGCAGCGAGCGAGCCGAAAATTTTTGTATTTCAGCTTACAAAACATGGAATTCTTGTCATTTTTTGCTTATTAAATCTTACAATTCTAATCAAGAAAATTAATGGTGACGGCCTTATAGATAACGATTTATACCAACAAACTGAGGACTTGAAAAAAAATACTCTAAATTAGTACGCGCGAGTGAGCCGAAATTTGTATATTTCCGCGTTTTGTTCTTATCTTGTTTGATTTGGTTTTTTGCGCCCCCCCCCCCGTATGTTCGACACCTTTGGCGCCCTCGTTTGATCCAATAGGCGATCGCTTCAGAACGAAAGAAATAAAATTGCAGCCGCTGCTCCGTGTAACATTTTGCCTTCTAACGATGGCATGTGTGAACACAATATACATTGTCATTTTGTCCGCGTCATCATCACGTTTTGTTCTTATCTTCTTTTTTCTCTTTATATGAATTTTGGCGAGCGAGCGCAACGAGCGAGCCAAAATGTCAGCTTACAAAACATGGAATTCCTGTGTGAACACAATAAACATTGTCATTTTTTGTTTTAATCTTGTTTGATTTGGTTTTCTCTCTCCCCCCCCCCCCCCCCCCACCCCCGTTCTCCCTCCTTCCCGGTCCGGGCGAGTTTTTTTTTTTTTTTTTTTTTTTTTTTGTTCTTCTTCTTCTTCTTCTTCTTCTTTTTCCCTTCTTTTTTTCTTTTTCTTCTTCGTTTTTTTTTCTTGTTTTTTTCTTTTTTTCGTTTTCGGCGCCCCCAAAAAGTGGCGCCCGGGGCACGTGCCCCCCTTGCCCCCCCCCCCCCCCCCCCCCCTAGATACGCCACTGTCCGTGGTTTTTGTCCATGGTTTAAACCATGGTTTCATTTGTACCACCTTCGTGAATTCGGGCCATAGTATCTACAGACATCTTGACAATGTGAGAACACAGTTTCACATTATGGGCAAGAAACTTAAATGACATGTTTGTTTGAGAGTATGAAAGTATGATACCACAAACCCAAATGTGTATTCATTCCTTCATATCTAACAAGCTTCATTTAGATGGCATGGCAATTTTGATTCTGTAATTCTGAGAAGAATTATGTAAGAATTTTTGTATGAAGTTTCGTGATTGCAGCTGCTGCGAACTGTTCAGATACAACTTTGTTGAAATTTGACCTTATTGGCGTCAATGTCCTTACCCTTTCATGACCCAATTCATCCAAAACTGCACCAGAGATTGCAACTTTTGATTTCATTAATTTACATATAAATTGCACTGAAAAACTTTGAGCCAATTCCGAAATATTATAATGCATAAATAGTGAAATAGGTATTTTCACTTGACCTTTAACCTATGGCCCTAAAACCTTTACCAAATAATCACTACCTAGTAATATATACACGCTGATTCTCATAAAAATACTTTGACAATACATTCTGAACATAATTATGGAGAAAAACGGTAAAATCTAAGCATTTTCCATGACCTTTGACCCCATCGCCCAAAGCTTTCCTTACAAAATCATTCTGCGGCCGCAGAATGATTTTGCATGTACATGTGTATAGCCAACCAAGTTTCCTGAAGTGGATACACTGAATAATTTTCAAAGCATGGAGAGAATAGTGTGACTTCAGCATCAAATGGTGTACTTTTAGCACAAACCTGTCCTTTGACAATTGACCTTTGACCCATGACCCTAAACTTATCAAGAAAATCATTGTTGGCCAAAGCATGGATTATGACGTTATACTTTGAGCCATTTCCGAGATATGGATAAAAAGTGTAATTTTAGCGTTTTCACTCGACCTGTAACCTTTGACTTATGGCCCAAAATTTTCCCTATATTATCAGAATTCTTAACTGGTATTAAATGCATAGAACCTTCACGTCTTTTTATTTTTTTTTATTTATTTTTTTTTTTTTTAGAGAGAGAGAGATGGGGGATAGTGTAATTTTATGATTTTACTTTGACTTATGACCTTTGACCACGGGCACGTACCCACAAGTTGATAGGCGCAGCTGCGTCCACTCATTCGTATGCATAAGTCTGATACGGGATGGGAGACTTCAACATTTCTTTAGTTACGCTGTCCACAAAAACTACGACTGACGGACGGACGGACAACCCGAAAACATTTTGCCTCCGGCGATACTTGTTGGCGGAGGTATAAAAAATGTGATATGATATTCCATTAAAATTTAATTCCATAACGGGTAATGAATGAGTGTAAACTACAACAGACGATCCTGTTCATGATGATACAAGATAATGCTGTCCGCATACAAGTACAGCGTTGATGAAGAACATCGACATAAAGTTTGTTGAACTCTCCAACATCTCGTCATGTTACTCAGTTCTGCTTATACAGTTTACATCGATCGTCTGGCGCGACACGCGATCATGAGTCTAACGTCGGGCGCTCCCTCGTTAATCTCGGCCGAGCGAGTTTCCCACAACCGACAGTGTTTAATGAAGAGTTATAATTGATTATTATAGTTGATTTCCATGGTAAGTCTGTGGCAACCCGTGTGGTAAGGAAATTTATAATCGATTATATCTTTTTATAAAAACGGGGCCTTGAGCAACTAAAACATGCATACGCACCCTCCTTCGCTAACTACGTCCGGTATCTTTAGAATTCAACTACATCTGGGTTCTTAACAACACATGGAGATACACTCTGCGTCAGAACGTGATTTCTTTGTATTTCGACATACTTTTCACAACACATTATTTGTTATCGGTATTTTTTGTTTAAAGAAATGAAGCCTTATATTTGCATTGATGTCAGCCTTCAGCATAAAGTCAAGTGTTGCCTTTTTTCGTATAATGGAGACCGACATTAGAGGGAAACAAAACAAAATGAAACAAATCCGTGAATTTGCTTGAGGTATAACAGTCATGCCGTGTATAATCTAGATTTGAATAGATTTGAAAACTCATGGCGCAAATAACACACATCCTGTTTGAGAAGACATTGTATCAGTAAACTTTGGCATCTGTATAATTATGTAGATTTTCACGTCAAACACAATAAAGTAATATCGCGCAGCAGAGAGCAATAACCTATATACACAGGATGATTACACACTGTACAACTAATGCTGTATGTGCAGGTGCCTATCCAACATCAGTTTTCTTTGAAATTTAGTATGTGCATCAGTTCACACATACATATACATACAATATTTAGTAGTAGCAGTAGTAGTAGTAGTTGTTGTTGTAATAATGATAATGATGATGATAATAATAATAATAATAATAATAATAATAATAATAATAATAATAATAATAATAATAATAATAATAATAATAATAATAATAATAATAATAATATGTATATATACATATATATACATATATCGCTATGAATAAAATGGTATGATGCCTGCACTGTGTGTTGGCTTTTGTCGTCTTTGGAGTGTATTACAGGTGTGATAAATTATGACAAGTGATATCGCAGGACGTTGAAAGCTTGAAAGAATCTGGCCTCCTGCGACACTAAGACATCATTTGACATCATTAAATATCGATCTTTGATTCACTCTGTATGTTTGACAAGTTAGGCGTGTGCACACCACACCATTGATGAGAGGAGCGTATCTCTTACCCGACTCGTTAAATACACGCCATCTAGCCACACCACCACCCCGATGAATGATGTAACAGGTTTGAAAATGGCCGTCTGCAGGACGGCAATTTTTAGCCACTTGAAGCTTCGTCTAGATAAGGGCAGAAAACCAGAGTGTATTAGAGGAAAAACAAATTATGAGATCAATCTAATTGTCCCTAGTAGTTTTGATGGAACGTTATTGTACACTTGCAATGATATCATACTGAATTTACAAATTATGTGTTACACTGTCATGGATGTATGTTGCAACTAAAATACTATATAATTTGTGTGGAAACTTAGTAAATGATATGAAATGAAATGAAATGATCCAGCACATAAAAGTACATGTACGTTTTCACGCAATAATCCCGGCATCAAAACACAAAACATGTATGATACTTGCAGTGTAAATTGAAACGACGATGGCAACTGTGATGATAGCTGCAACGATGATGATTTATGATGACAATATCATAACGATATGATTACATGTATATGAAATAAAGTAACAATAGTAATGAATAATCATGCAGTAAGATAATCAGTTGTAGGATTGTCAGTGTTAATTTGTTTGTTTGTTTTGTTTTGCTTTTTGTATAGTTGCTATATTTTCATGGTCCTTTCAATACTCTTTCAGTCACGCTGCGGGAAGACTGCGTCATCAATCCTGAATCACAAATACGGACATCATACCCTCTCACTTAGCTGCCAGACGCAGCCTAAGTAATACTGAAGCCAGTTGACCTGCGGGGCATTTCCGTGAAGTAGACAAGTCTTTTTACCCTGTACTCTTTTTTTTTTTTTTTTTTTTTTTTGTAATTGCAGGGACACAATTTCTTACAGATTAGTTTTCCTTAAATGAGGCCTAGTGGCGTATAGGCATTGGTACACCGCTGAGGTAATTATAATGGTATAGACGGTTAAGTGGAGGAGCAGTGCAATCAAAGGAGAGGTGTACCCCGGGTCGTGAAATCATAATTATCTTTGACAGCAAGATAACTACAGTCCCCTGCAGAGTAAAAGCAGGCAATATCGAAAGGCGTGTCCTGTGCATCATCGACAGAGTGTTGTGCTCATCCATTATGGCATCCCTATAATGTTGACCTTTTTATAGTTAACTTGCGCCCTTTTTTCGGGAGATGTTCGTTATTCCAAATCTTCAATAACCCGAAAATGAAATAAGGTGAATTCGTTATTCAGAAACACACAAATTCGCTGAAATTCCCTATACCTGGATGTTCGTTGATCCGAATTTTAGCTTTGTTCTGAAGGTTCGTTATTCCGAAGATTCGTTAATTCGAATATGAAATATGGTTCGCTATTCCGAAGGTTCGTTTGTCCGAAAATGAAATGATGCTCGTTATTCCGAAGGTTCGATTTTCCGAAAATGAAAAAGGAAGAAGGTTTTTTATTCCGAAGGTCTTTTAATCCGAAAACAAAATGCAAAAAGAAGCTGCGTACCAACAAACCTTCGGAATAGGGAAAATAATTTCGTTTTCGGATTAACGAACCTTCGGAATAAGGAACTGTATTTCATTTTCAGATTAACTAACCTTTGGGATAACGAACTTTAGCCTCCTCTCATTCTTGTAATGTTGTATTGTATGATGTTTAAGAACAACTAATCAGCTCTTTAACTGATAGTAATAAGAAATTATGACTAATGTCAGCCTTTGACTTTTTTGTTGTTGCTAATTTGGCAAGCTTCTTTGCATTATGATTCAAACAATAATTGCTTCACATTCTTTTATCGTTGGCTACCAGTATTATCACCCCGTCCTTACAGCTGAGAGTATTGAAATGCCCCATTTTTGTCATACTCCGAGTATCCAATACGGAAGTAGACACTTTCTCGCATTCTGCGACTCTGTCTCCCTCATCCGTTGCCATGGTGATGGACCGCCGACACTGATACATCAGAAAACACTGGTTACCGTTTGATCATTTCAGAAGCTTGTAAAGATCAACTCCTGTAGCGTGCAAGCTTTGATATCAAATTGTGCAAAACACATTTCATCATTCTTTTTTTATCCTTTAATTGTTGGAACTGCAAGAGCAAGTAAAATCCGATGTCATATCAGAACAAGCAATCTCATCCTAAACTATGAGTTGCAATTTCATCTATCTCTTTCAGTCGTTGTAATTTCAGACAACAATAATGTTTAGAAGTGTTTTTTCATGACGTGTAAAGCTTGTAAATATCACCTCTTGCATTGTGCAATCCTTGATATCAATTTTTCACAAAAGATATTTCATCATTCTTTTTTATCCTCTAATTGTTGGAACTCCAGCAGCAAGTGTAATCGGATGTCATAAAGCAATCTCATCCTAAATGATGAGTTGTATTTCCACCTATCTCTTTTCATCGTTGAAATGTCAGACCAAAATAATGTTTAGACGTGTCTTTTCATGACGTGTTAATTACATCCGCTTTTATTCGATGGTATTGATTCGAAACATAATGCAATCACGTTGCAATGACACAAGTCGATATACATGACACGTAAGCACATGCTTTTTTTTTTTTTTTTACTAGTGATGGGGCATAATAGCTTGGATAAACTCGAGACATCTCTAGGTATATCAAACATATCACCCTGTCAGAGTAGATCATACATCATGAATATACCTAACTTCCAAACTTCATATGCCAGTCTCAATGTTAGATGAGCTGTTGTGTGTCTAGGAAAAATCAAGACGTCATTCTCCCTGCATTATGAAGAACTCATGTGCGTTTTTAGTCCTAACAGTATACAATAGCTCCCAATTAAGACACATAAAGGTATACCGAGAATACAAAGACACCTTTTTAGATTGTATAAAGTCAATTAATCTAAGAAAGCACTAAAAACGCGTGAAAGTCACAGTATAGTTTGTACCAGTAACACAAACAACGCAGTCATCACACAGACACGTCGAAACCTTCAGCTTTTGAAGCGAGACGAATTCATCACATCGAATTCGGTAACGGAATAAAAGTCACTCAGACATGCATGATGTTTCTTGACGGTTCAAGAACAGAAATTGCTTTAGAAAGGGAGTTTTGTGGTATCACCATCTGTAAGCGGTCCCAGAAATGACTGCAGTTTGTGGAAAGAAGACCCTATAGTAAAGAGGAGAGTGGAGGAGAGAAGTGACATGGGAAGACTGTAAGGAAGGCAAATAGTGACAGTCGAAAGGGCAGCGGTGAGCTGGAAGTTGAGGTTAAACTAATGGAAACGGAAGGATAAGAGGCAGGGAGAGTTGTAAGGAAGAATAAAGCGAGAATCAGGGCAAAGAATTTGAAAGTCAGTGGAAGGAAAGAGATGAACTGGAAAGAAGGAAGTAGTTGGGGACCTGACATGCCTGAAGGGGGTGGTTGGAAATTCATGGAGACAAGAGATAGAAGTGATGATGATGATGTGAATTAGTAAATGATGCTTAAAAAAAAAAAAAACGATGTGAGAGAACATGAAGCCGGTGGAGAACGCGGATTATGGAACGAACATGAAATCAAAAATTACCGAAAAGTAAAAAAAAAAAAAAAGGGGGGGTTGGGGTTGCACCCTAGAGGAAGGACTCCTTGGGGAAGAACTATGGGAGAGAGGAAAAAAAGTAATGAATGATGTATTCTTGAAAAGGACTCCTGAAAATTGTTTTCATGCAAAGTATCCATGGTGTTCTATAAGTGCACCAGAATATATCTAGCATCATCATTTGCTTCCACAGATATCTCTGGCTGGAGAAACCTCATTCTCGTATAAATAGGACCTATTATATCTGTAGGTCCTATGTATACGCAATGCGAGGAACATCTATTGGTGTTAGGCTAAACGCAAAATGCATTTGCCCTTTCTTTTCGACACCATCAAAATTTCCTTTAAAAGTATCCGTTGATGTCATTTCCATCACGGAATATTTGTAATTAATCATGACGACGTTCCATCCCGCACACACTCCATAATTTCTTGATGACCTAATGTTGACGTCTCAGCTGCCCTTGTCTTGGATTATACAAGAACGACAGTTAATTGCTCACGATGCTGTCATGTTAAACTGTTACCATGGTATGGTCACGGATTCAATGTCGTGAAAGGTTATTGATGAATAAAATATACAGGATTATGTAAATCAACATGAACTCTGAAGAATATAACTTAACATTTATCGGTTTATTATTCAAGTGGCTTCTTCTTTTTCTTCTTCTTAATAAAGATTGAATAAAAAAAAATGGGAAGGGATGAAGACGGGCGATGTCAGACGTGTGACAAAAATACGAGTTACACCATCAGTGACAATATTTCCGTCGATGTCGCTTCCGGCTACATTAATGGTTATGATGATTTGCAGTGGTAGCAGTGGTACTGTCTATTTGTTGTTTGTTGTAGTTCCACAAATGAGACACTAAAAGATGCACGATATGTATAATTGATAAATATCTTTATAATGAAGAAATTATAGTGTAGGGCTAAAAGCTCTCATTGACATCCATCGCAAAACGCTCCTCAATGTCTCCTTCTCTCTCTCTCTCTCTCTCTCTCTCTCTTGGTTAACGTCAGACCACGGAGATTCGAGGCAGGTTGAGCATCTAGTACAGAAATACGTAAGTCCAAGAACCTCTGATGAATAACACGAAAACAATCACATTACCACACGATTATCAGTTTTTGTTATATACATTGTTCTATATTGGTTTTCAAGACAATCTTTGTATATGTATCATACATGTATAAACAAAATGTGATTGATGAAATTCCGTGTGGTACGGTATGGATGGAGAAGATGACTGGGAGGATGCAAATGCTTGTTGCCATGACGATGATGATGTTGGTGGTGGTGGTGGTGGTGAAGCCAGTGATAATGGCAGTAAGGACAGCAGGCATGAACGACTTGTAACATAACCATGAAATGATGAAACCAATAAAAGCGAGTTGTATATTATTAAAGATTTACCTGGTAAGTCTTTTTCTCGGGAGACATCGGTCACAGCAACAGAAAAGAGGAGCGCTTGCCAGAGAGAAAGAAGTGTTTTCAGCCGAGAAGGAGACTACCATCTCTTTGTAACCGCCATAATAGTTCACCAAGATTATCAAGAATTTGAACATCGTGAAGGAGAAACATCTGTATTTCACGAGATAGAGAGTAACATTCAAATCACTTCAAATGCATTTATTGTTGTTGTTTTATCTGATCAAGTTCGAAATGTGGTTCAATGTTTCAATTTTCTGTCTTTTGAAAAGCTCCTCACGCTAAATCTACGAGATGTGCCAGCAAAGTTAACTTCTCCTTCAGTATCTATGTCGTTATGTTTAGAAGTCAAACACAAACATACAAGCCTTCTTAACTAACACTGGCATGCATAATATTGGATAGAACTTGAATATATTTTATGTAACTTTGCCAATTATTTCCGATAAGACGTGCGGGATGTGAACAGTTGTAGTTCATTTTTGTTGTTGCTGTTGCCATAGTGCTGGGTAGTGATTTTAGTCAAAGACCGTATATTTACCATATTATGAGCACACAATGACAGCCAATGTGCCTATGGATTCTGGTTCAGAAGAAAGGAAAAAAAATATTTGCAAATTATGTCGATAATGGCATGACTTGGTGTTTTTTTTTTCTTTCTCTCTCTCTTTAGGATCAATGGGTTTCTGTTGATCTGTTCTGACCTCTTTCTGGTTTTCTGAATGACTCTTTGTTTGTTCATTTTCTACACTAATTGAAGTAGAAGTAAAAGCCCTGCTTTAAAGAAAAACAAAAAAGTATGCCGGGTTAACGAAATGTGGTAATGTCGCCCACATTTTTAGATTTTCTCAACGACATTACTTTCAGGCCAGGGGCAAAGGCAAACAAGATATTTGTTTCATTCCATCGAGTCGAGAACACTTTGGAGCGGGAAAACAGATACAATGGCAAACACAGCAACCTTCACCGTCACTGCCCAATGTCTCCTTAGCACAAAAGAGTACGCACTGTGATTTTTGTTTGCATACACGAGGTAATGAAGGAACGACTGGTGTACTTACAATGATGCGATCAGGTGGCAAAAGCTTGCGGAGATGGGTGAGTAAATGCCCGGTAGGACCACGCAACTCATTACCTGTCCAACGAGCAAGGTCAAACGCAGCAATCGAGAGAAAGACTCACAAACATGTTTGCTTACTCTGTTTTGGTACATTTCAAATGTTTTCATCAATCTCATACCTGCGTGTTCGACCCATACTCGAGCTCAATGTCAAACAAAAACTTGCCCTTGCTGCCTCAACAACTATTGCAACAGTAACAACAAAAACACACTACTTATTCTTTGACTGCCATCTCAAAGTGACTTTGCTGGTTAACAAAGACGATTATCTAAAGTCAAATTTGTTTGAAAACTTTTATCTACTAAGAATTTCTTATCCGAAATCATGTAAATGAATAGGTCGGCTAAGCTGTTGATTTGTCTATCGACAAAACGAGATTAAGTTTTGTCTATCATATTTCATAATTTTGTATACCAATAGAGCAAACAATGTTTTATGATACAACACTACAGATCATTGGAGTGGAACCCCCCCCCCCACACACACACACACACATACATTAAAGTATGCTGCGCAAATAAGATTGTAAATTCTACAAGCTTTTATTGGGTCCCTCCATTTTTTAGAGTTTGGGTATTATTTCATCTTTATCGCTTCAGTTCTCATGACAACGTATTACTACAAGTTTCCACAATTATTTTAACTCTTCTTAGTTTATTTTGTTTGGCTTATAAAACCTTTTACTCTGTTACCAAAGAAAGCAAATTAATGTTTATGTTCTCTTCGAAAAATGAAATAAAATTTGAATTTCATTGAATTTCATTAATAGAAGGGTAGATGGTAAACAGGCCATATTGCATTGCAACTGATTGACAAATTGCCCTACATCGACGTAAATAAGCACTGAATTGATCAGTGTTTTAGTAGTAGCCATAAAACACTGATCAATTCAGTGCTTATTTAAGTCGATGTAGGGCAATTTGTCAATCAGTTGCAATGAAAACATCTCGACGGAAGAATTTCATGAATTTGAAGGCCATATTGCAGTTACACTAAATCTTTAAACTTACTAAGTATATTACACTGCCTTGAGTATACTATGGTTGTTTGAGAAACGACTTGAACAATGCCTTCATCGACGTAACTAAGGCCTTAGACCCTGTGAGCAGGAAGGACCTTCTTAAAAATCCTGGCGAAGCTCAGTTACTATCTTACTCTGTTTAGCCTGATAAGATGCTCTCACGGAGATGAGGGCACCATCTCCTGTCATCATTGTTGCACCATTCGAACTGAACAGCGGACATAGTTGGGCAATTAAGAATGTGTTCTAATATCTCCAATTCTGTTCGGAATCTTTTCTTCATTGTTCTCTGTGCGGCACAAGACCCTGCCCTCGGAACAGCCGGATGGCATTTACCTTTGCAGAAGGTCTGACGGAAACGTCTTCAATCCTGCCAGACTCCGAGCCAAGACGAAGATACATGTAGGACTCCTCAGTGACCACAGCACAACAGGCGGAGGAGAAAATATAATATCCTCAAAGGGGATTCCACAGAAATCTACTGTCGAAGGTACTGGGGGAGCAAGTTTTCAACTTTACGTATGCGTGCACCCATGACTGGCACTCCTGCATTGTCCTATAACACAGGACCATCACAGATGCTGCTCCCAACCAGACATCCAGAGCAAGACGCCTTGATTTCTAGGGATTAGAAGCTGCCTACCAACTACTTATCATTTATATTACTAGTCACGACAATGTGCTGTTTATTCTCATTTCTTTGTTAGGATCTTGATGAATTTGAACATTTGTTGGTCCTCTCTAATGTAGGTTGTGCTATCTTTGAAGGTATATATTCTATTACACGTACCAGGCCCATGATAGCAACATGTTGTGAGAAGAACCTAAATCTCTGACCAGACAGTCAGATTCTACATTCTAACGAATGATATTGATATCATAGTCATCATAAGTCATTATTCATCCTCTTTTCCTTCTCTTCGAATAGAAGAATAAATATTGCATCATCAAGACATTTATGATGTTACACAAATACGGTCTTCTTTGCACAAGATTAGCCTCTTCATTGT
Source organism: Diadema setosum (assembly GCF_964275005.1). Lineage (NCBI taxonomy): Eukaryota > Metazoa > Echinodermata > Echinoidea > Diadematoida > Diadematidae > Diadema > Diadema setosum. The sequence goes on from NC_092685.1 coordinate 47,715,467, forward strand.
TGCCGCTGCTCTACCAGAGGGCCCTGTCATTGTGCTCTATACTAGGTTACTAGGAACCCATCTATATACCTGGGTCAAGAGGGAAATGGTTGGTAAAATCATCTTGTCCAAGGACGTATAATGCATTTGACGGGATTCGAACTCGAGACCTTCCATTGAACATCAAGAGTCTTATCCGCCATGACACAGTACTTCCAACACTTGCAAGAGAAAAGATGTCTGTTAGTCAAACAATATATTTTGACAAAGTGTGACGATGCTAACGATCACTAACCGGAAACACTGCAATCATCCACCAGGTCGTAATCCGATGATTGGAGACTGCCGACGGTCGAACCCGCTTGTCGAGGAAACGCGCAGCTTCGATGAGGAGGACGATCAGGAAAACCGTGATCGCTGTGCAGACAATGATGATCGTCAAAGCAATGGGCTGTTCACTCAGGTCTAGCGGCCAAGAGAGCAAAATAATGACGAGACCATCATCTATATTTTCTTTGTAATGGAGCTTTCCACTATCAGATTTATGCTTGATGGATTTGAAAAAAAACCCCGAACCCCCCCCCCCCCCAAGAAACCATGTAACTTGGGTAAAATGAGTGAGTCACAGCAAGACTAATTTGCAATGAATAATTATGATAATAACATCGTTTCCCTTATCGAAGTAAGCATCTTTAGTAATGCCACTGCTCTACCAATCTACCATTTGTATACCACGGTGGTGCCAAGTTCCCCATTCATACACCTGGATGAAGAATGACGTAATCCATAAGTTTTAATATATCAACTCTCTCATTAACTTATTTCTTTGTCTTGAAGCACAGTTTAGATGGGGATACTACCGAAATGAATATGTGGATTGAGTGGATGTAGAAGTATTATAAGAACAAATGAGTGAAGTTTGAAGAGAATTGGACAAGTCGTTGGAAAGTTATAACTGTTAACGTATCTGGGACAGCCATCGCTTGAGCAGTCTCGAACTGCGCAGTTCGTGGCTACTCTTTGTTACTCTTATAACCACTTTAATGACTTTTTGTATCCCATCATTCCGTACTTCTGAATCATGTCATTCACCCCTCGTCTACTCGTTTTTGTTTTTGTTTTGTTTTTGTTTTTGTTGTGTTTTTTTTTTTGTACACCACACGTCTGGCCATCTGCGCTATAATACATGATAAATGATAGTAATATAGTCATCATTCAATATGTGTATGGCCAAAGAAAACGTTGGTACATCTCCATAACATTTTCGTTTTGACAGAATTAATCTTCAGCATTATTTTCATCCTGCCTATTACCTGTCGTTAATGGCAAATTTTCACTTTTTAAGATATATTCTTTCTCGCTTTAGTCGCCCACTCCGTACTGCATTTTTAGAGAAGTGTGGTTCGAGGGAGAAAACAGGCTAAAAATCCCCTCCTTTAAAGCTCATTCAGGGATTTATTGACTTCCTGTCTTGTCGTAAAATAATCTTTCTTTGAATACAAAGGCATAAAGAAACACAAGTGGGCCGAGCTAGAGATAAAATATGAAAGTCCATCTAATTTTCCTGGAATCAGTGATTGTTAAAATTTGCGTGGGCTTGATCAACTGTTTTATTACTTATTCTTCTTAATCGCTGTGTTACTCTTTAGGAAAAAAGTTTGATAACTTTATAAGTTTAAATTTAATAATTATCTTTTTTTTTATCTTAATGGGAATGGAAAAAGCACAAAATATAACTCATTCAGGGATTTATTGACTTCCTGTCTTGTCGTAAAATAATCTTTCTTTGAATACAAAGGCATAAAGAAACACAAGTGGGCCGAGCTAGAGATAAAATATGAAAGTCCATCTAATTTTCCTGGAATCAGTGATTGTTAAAATTTGCGTGGGCTTGATCAACTGTTTTATTACTTATTCTTCTTAATCGCTGTGTTACTCTTTAGGAAAAAAGTTTGATAACTTTATAAGTTTAAATTTAATAATTATCTTTTTTTTTAATCTTAATGGGAATGGAAAAAGCACAAAATATAACTTATTCTTTCTAAATTGTTGATATGCTAAGGTTTAAGTCTTAAAACTGATTTACAGGCGAAACGATTTCAACGATTATCGTATTTGAAAAATGATAATGCTATAATGCTTTCATCAATGAGTGTATTCTTATTTATATACAAGACTTATAAAGGTTGGTCATAGCATAAAGAAACACAAAACATTCTGAGATAACTGAGCGAGCAGCTGACACCATACACGAACATAAGACATAAGACATAATGTTAAGGGATCGGTAAAACTTCCTGACAGGTATATCATGCTCTCATCAGATCCATACTTCTATGAATCGACCATAATTAGTCAGAGAAATATAGTAATTTTTATTTCAAAGATATGACGATAAGATTAGTAAAAAAAAAAGTCTATTTGTAACAACGATTGATGGTAATATTAATAATAGTTATGAGTCCTTATCAATTAGGCCTATTCTATATTGCTATCATAATTAGCATTGGCATCAATATGGTCCAACATCGTCATGGTTTGTCAAAGTCAAATCGCTAGATGATATGATAAGCAGGATGATAACAGGAGTGAAAGATGAGGGAATAAAGCAGAGGTCTTTCCAGTTTTACCCTGGAAGAGTTCTCTTGAACTCGGCACGGGTTCCAGTGTGCAGTTCTGATTCCCCATTTCAGTAGCTCTGGAGTCGACTTGGCGTAGACGTGCAACATAGTTGGCTCCGGTTAGCCACCGTGTCAGAGAAAAGTTATACCCTTCACACGATTTTTAGTGGCTCTCCCGTCGTTTCTGGTCGAGAATAATGTCTAGATATAGGGACGCCACACATGGGACTAGCCAAGAAGAACATACAGCGTCCTCACTGGTGCCACCTCCACTTGTAAAAAACACAATTAGTGCACTCAAATTACGTACACATTTCGTAAATCGTCTGTTGAGAATGAGAAGGGCTTTAAGTCTTCTCGAACACTATGGGTTTTGTGGTCACTTAACGCCCTTATCATTCTCAACCGACGAAATTGGGAAAGAGATAGACTTTGTTCTGTTTATGGCATCCTTGTGAGAAAGATAAATGTGTTCCAATTATCTCAAACACTCACCAAGCCTTGATTTCTGTTCACCACTACAGATTACAAGGTTTAATTTGTAGTTATGATAAAATCCAGACCTTTAGCAGTTCTTGTGCATGCTTTTTTTTTTTCATTAGCCATGTTATTCAACAAGCATGATCTTTGTAATTAGTTGATTACAGAATAAACAGGATGTGTCAATAGGAACCTTAAATGACCCCTCATTGCGTCGTTTCTGAGTCTTGACGTAGAACAATGGGGGACCTCTGTCAATCTACATGGGTATGTGGAGATCACAAAGCAAATTATGATCAGTGTCGTTAAGATATCAAAATCCTTATGCCAGTCGTAAGTCAGTTTGTTTTGAAATGTTTGAACTTTGATTTGAAGATTAGACGGTTGATCTTCCTGTACACCTAGTTCAGCGTGGAGATAGCCAAGGCTGCGTACAGGTCGAATCATTTTGTTCGGTCAAGTTACTGCGAAAAACCGTCTCTGGTTACTTGACACCTCATTAGTTTGTTAGGTTGGAGAGTACACGATGTAATGCCAAATACTTCATTGTTTTCATCGATTTTATATTCACATCATAATCATGACTGATGTTGTTGTTTTACACATGTACCACAAATCAGACTTCTTTTCCAGCTGATCTACGTTTTATTGTGATAAATATGATGGAATAAAGTGTTAGGATTTCCCGATTTATGGATGCACGATATGTTTATGGATATATATGCATATGTAAATTGTATGTTTGTGTGTGTGTGTGTGTGTGTGTGCGTGTGTGTGTGTGTGTGTATTTGTGTACATCACTAATTATTAGCTCTATATTACTATCACTTTTCTTTTTGTATCGATCTCATGGGGGGTTACAATTCTTGGCGAAAAGAAATGTTAGTCTTCAACAATAGAGTGCGGGTCCGAGTATGGTAGGGTGAAGGATGAGTGTATTTTCACCTACTCGTTGCAGGAACCTTTGCAAAATTTGTGAAACAAGATTCTAAGTATGCAAAATTAGAAGAAATGTACTTGAAAATGTATTCATAGGATGAATCGATTTGAATCATTGATCAATCATTATTATACATATTTATTAATCTGCTATCATATTTCGATCCTATACTATAACTACTGATATATCAACTAATCATAGATTTTAAGATTTGCTTGTCATCTCCACAAAATGTAAATCTAGTAAAAAAAAAACCGAAAACAAAGCAAATTATGGATATCAATAAGTATAGATTGTGTGTTGTTAAATTTACAACTTTGCGATCTTCTCGTAAGAAACAAAGTGATCTCATTATGAAATAGTTCAAGGTCAAGTTTATTTCCATTTTTCGACAGTTACATACGTCTCACTTTCTTTAGTGACAGAAATAATGTACACGAGACAATGTGGATCGATCAAAGCAAACAACAATAACTGAAACCTTGTTAGTACAGGTACATTGTAATGAGTACAGATGTAATGATGGTGTGAGTGCATAACCAGTATTTGACAGATGAATAGAATCACACACACACACACACACACACACACACACACGTATATATATGTATATATATATATATATATATATATATATATATATATATATATATATATATACATATATGTCAGATATGAGAAAGGAAGGAGAAAATCGGTGCGTAGCTTTGACATTATTATTCCTCTTACTGTTCCTCCTTTTCGGAAAAGCGCAAGAGTTGAAAAATTGGTCTCCGCCGGGACTCGAACCCGGGTCTTTGGCATGGAACGTCAACGCCTTAACCGCTCGGCCACGGAGACGTCATAGCGGTTCAGGCAGACCCAAGCTCGAATACCCGACGGACCAACCTTTCAACTCTTTGACTTTATGCACACGTTCCTTTTTGGGGCAGAGAGTTATGAATAATAACCAGCCGCGTGCCTCAGCTGGATCTTCTAATGAGATACACGTAGAGGTGAATTGGGAAAATGTTTTTTGTGAAAGAAGTCACCACGACAACAGCTTATATATATATATATATATATATATATATATATATATATATGTATATATATATATGTGTATATATATATATATATATATATATATATATATATATATATATATATATATATATATATATATATATATACATATTCATTTATATATATGCTGCTTATTCAGAGGTACAAATGAGATCATTATTTTAAGTTCACTGTACGTTACTATGAATACTGTATAATAACCATGAGAACATATGAATTGAAACCATTATTGTATGGCGGAAACTTTTTCGTCAGAACGCATTTTATTGCTGAAATCGTCAATACGCGGGGTGCACGTCACGAGACCGACACCCACAAGTCATAAAGCCCATGAGTTATACAGCTCACGAGTCATACAGCCCATGAGTTCGACACTAAGCTAACAATGCCCACGAGACCGACACATTAAGCCCCGTGTTGTATCTGTCGAACTCGTGGGCTGTTTTCACCTAGTGTCGAACTCATGGGCTGTATGACTCGTGAACTGTATGACTCATGGACCTGTTTTCAATGTTGAACTCGTGGGCTGTATGACTTGTGGGTGTCGGTCTTGTGGGATGACCCCAATACGCGGATTTCTGTCGATACTAGCTATGCCAATGTCTTCAATTATGATGACTTCTATTTTACTTTTAAACAAAGAAATGCACATTTCTTTTTTTTTTTTTTTTTTTTTGGATAACACTTCACATCCCGTAGATACCAGGTTTATATAATCTGGACGGTGCAAAGTGCACTGTAGATATGAATATAGACTTGGTGATAGATATTATTATAAACCGCAAGCTCATTGGAAAGAAAAATATTTAAGAGAAAATCACACAATTTCCTCATGACCACTTTATTTTGTTCCTGTTTGTGAACTAAGGACTCTCTAAAGAGAAATGCCCTTCAGTACATCTGGTCGTTTGTTTTAAATGATAAGCAAGTCAAACTTTGTTAATTTCACACTCATGTCTGCCTCCCCCTCTCCCGTATCTACTTCTCTCAGCATGTACGTCTGTTTCCTGTTAACACGCGGGATCCACTATCTACAAGCTTCGCTTTTTAGTGGGTCCCCCATCTCCACTTTCCAAATCATTTATCAATGAAATGTTTCACTTCTTTAATCATCGTTGAAAGTCTTATGTACCCTGCTTTTTGGACTACCGTAATGTTCACATCTATTTCATTTTGATTACATTGTGCGTATGTGTGTTATTGATTACTAATATGTTGGAGACGGAGGGAAAAAAATAAACCTGAACTTCACTTGGCACGTCTCTCTTCCTTTCCTCTTCTCTTTCCCTCTCCCTCCCTCTCACTCTATCTTTCTGCCCGTCTTTACTTTGTCTGTCTGTCTGTCTGTCTGTCTGTCCCCTGTTTTTTTTTTCTTCTTTTTGTCTTTATGACTCCTCTCTCTTTTATGCTCTCTATTATATCTCCAAAACGCTGTGACAGTTACGAAAATAACGGGGCTGAATATATCTGCCGAAAACCCCCCACTTAGTTGCATCAGTTGGTATAAACAGAGGTGGATGACGCACACAATCCGTTAATTCGGGGTAAAGATATAAGAACAAACTTCAGAGAAATCATATATACGCTTTCTAGAATTTCCAAACTTGGGCTTGAGGTCTGGATTTATCTCTAATCAAAATTCAGGATACCGAAAACGCTTGAACTCATGTTTTGTTTTTTTCTTATACATAATCTTGAACCCATTTCATAGGTTTGCAACCGTCTACTAAAATGTATAAAAATTTTGGTTACCATGGTAACAACGGGACATTGCCTACGATTGGCTATTGCCTACTCGTCAAAAATTAAATTTCACCCTTTAAAAAGCTGTATATATATATATATATATATATATATATATATATATACAGCTTTTTGTAATCTGCCTCACGGAACTGGATCCAGATGTTACTAAACCTTGGCAAACCTGATTTTATGGTGCGTGTGAGTTTTTGTATATTCGTGTCTCACCTTTTAGTTTCCTCTTAAATTGCCTTTTAGTAAATGTGTTAGTAGAGTAATGTAGATCTGACGTCGCACTCATAAATGTTTCGATACTGATAAGAGCCAAATGACTTAACTACCGTGAAAGTAATGCGTAATTCACAGCTAACATAAGCAACAAGGCGCCAAAATCATGAAATATTCAACTACAGTACATTCAACTCTGTCGTGAGTGGAGTTAACAGCTGCGAAAGACACACTGTAATAAGCAATGTAGTTCCCACGGTGTGTTTGTCTGACGATGGCAAATTGGCAGTGACAGTAGTCATGGTAGTTGTTGTTGGTTTTTGGATCTCCATGGCATTTCACATTTCATTCAGTCAACTACTAGTCACATTAGCTTTGCCACGCTAGTTCCATTCAGACAGCAAGTAGATTGTGACGCTGCAATGAAACGCAATTGAATGTGGTGAAGGCAACTAAAACGGCGCGCTTTTCCCATTTAACATACAATCATTGAGACGAAGATTCTTCTCTCCGAGTAGTTCTCATGAATATTCACGATGATGGATGCTTTGTGACGCGTTAACAGGAAGACGTCGCTCAGACGACGAAAGTGATGGGCGACCTAGGCGGTCGCTCCATAATCACTTTCTTCAGTTCTTTTCATGCAAGTTAGGTCTAATGTGCTGTTACGACGTTTGATAAAACGCACTGACTTTTGTCTGTTCACCCTGTTGCTTATCATATTACCTGATGTCTACAACAGTTGCACAAATCCAACATCAATATCACAAAAAAGCAATATAGTTTTTCAAATATTCCAGGAGCATTTCAGAGTTCACGGTCTGACAGTAATGGTTGGTAATGAGTGTCCTTCATTCATGTTTTAAGGACTATGATTTTCATTCTTAGATTAGAATATAAGATGCAGCAGTTCACAAAACGTACGAAAAGAATAACTTTGAGATACACCTATGATGTTACACGGTGGTGTAGGAATTATAGAGTGATGATGAGCTTCTCGTTCGTGGAATCCCGGTCCCGCTCTCGGCTCTCACCCGCAGGAGGTTCGGGTCCTTCAGGAGCGGACTTCTGGCACTGACCTGGTCGTTCTTATTGCCGTCCACGGGGGACTTCACGGAGATGTGAGGAATCTCCAGCACGCCCACGATGTTCCCCCGCCGGGTGCGGAAGAAGAGGAAGCTGACGGGGAAGAGGATTAGGGATTCGAAGACGAGCAGTACGCACTGCCAACCTAGTAGTGTGTGTGTGTGTGTGTGTGTGTGTGCACGACAACGGTCACGATCACGGCGAAGATGTGATGACGGCGATAAGAGTGAAACAGAGAAATTAAGACCATGGCAAAGAATTCGAAGGTGGTGATGATGGTGGTTGGGATGACGTCGATTGTGCATTTTTGTGATGATAGGGCGATGTCGATTACACGACGATGATGTTGATAATAAGGATGTACAACAGATCGATGAGGAAGAGGAAAATTAAAGAAGAAATATGAAATTCTATCCACACTCATTTTCTTATTGTCATGTTATTTGCAATGTGCATAGATTAACAAATACTGACTTCAAGTGATAAAATCAACCGAATACGTTTTCAAAATAATTTAGCATTACGATATTTTCACAACCTTCCATTCACCTAATTGTCCAGTATAAGATTTTATTAGTCGTTAGGAGATACCACTGTCGAAGAAAGAGATGACATAACAAAGGGTAAAATATGTATTCTGTTATTGCGTACGAGATCCTAGCTTTCACTCAGGTGAAATCATCGGCGGCAAAGGAACTATAGAGAATTACTCATTTGGCGACATGCGGCAATATCATCGAGCTTTAGATCTGCGACGCGAACGCTAAGACAACGTAACCTCCCGGGTTGGACAATGGAAGCAGCTGTCTCGCACATGTGCAGAATACCATTTTTCCTAATTGGCGTCCTCTTAGAGTTCGCGTCGCAGATCTAAAGCTCGCTATTCTAAAGAACAACAACAACAATGGAAGAGACACACAGAGAGAAAGAGAGAGAGAGAGAGAGATAGAGGGGGGGGGGGGGGAGAGAAAAAAAAGGGGGCGGTAAAGCGAGGATCTAATGATGGCGCTATCCAGAAAGGTATGTAGTTCATATTAAAGAGTGGATTGAACTTGTGGCCAGTTCACAGACAAATCTTGTGAAACGTTAGCATGGGTTTACTTCTAATTTTGACCCTTTTTTGTTCATTACAATTTCTTGTTCATTTTCATTAATATCTCATCGAATGGACACCATCGCACACTTACTGTTCGCTCTGGACTCCCAATCGAATGGCTTCTCACACTGAATGACATTGGAAAAGACCAGGACGTCGAGAATAAGAATCTGAATGTTACTGAAGAAAAGAGCGAGTCCAATGATGCCGAACTTGATGCCGATGTAGAACGCCCTCAGGTGTCGGTACGAGGCGAGCAAGAGAATTAGCAAAGCAATGGATGCCACCAGCGAAGAGAGAAAAGTGAAGATGTTGAGGTACAGGTAGGCGTCGTCAGGGGTTAGCTGAGGTCAGATCGTATAGATAGGGAGAGAAACGGGGAAAACATGGCATATGAAAAGAAAGGTTTGAAAGGATACCAACGTATGACTTTTGATTTGACTTGAGTTATGGGTGCTGGATTGAAACAGTCTAGTGGGCTGATACAGGAGGGGTAGATGACGAAAGTTTATACAAGTGACTGATACATTATGTACAAGGAAAGACAGAAAGCGCGATTGATTTGACAATAATGAATGATTTTGAGCAATTTTGACGTACCTTATCGCATTCATTATCGTAATAATGATTAATTTTTTTTCCAATTCTTATTCATATAAAATCAAGTTGACAGGAATGCCAATAAGCAGGGGGACAGTGTACAGTATATTGATGATGAAGTAATTTTAGGACAAAGTCATAATTATGATACAGACGTCATGGTACTGCAAACATATCCTCATCGAATGAAAGAAGATAGACCTCATGATTGTTCACAGCACAATATTGTTAATACAGACTAAATTGAATTTAGTCGATGCAAATGACAACAAAAATCATACCGAACTCGTGTTGTACGTCCCGTTCAACCACAAGATGTCCTCGATAAACAAGACTATGGGTCTGACAATCGCCATCTGATAGATACAGATTTCAAGCACCCAGAAACTATTCCTGAAAGTAAAGAGATATGGATTTCTGTGTTACAAGAGCAGCTAGGACGAAACAAAGTGTTACAAACAGAGGCCGATTGGTGCGGTTGCTCCATCGAGAGTTAGTTCTGTCTCTGAATTAATTAGTTTCACTTCATGTTAATGCTTTGCCACTGATTTTGATTTTATGACACGACTGCAACACGTGAGGACAATCCATGCACTGTCATCTCTATGTATGGTGTATGACGCATGTAAGCGGTTTCGATGGTTAGACAACATAATAATATAGTGCAGTTATACAGTCATATGCCGGGACCGTCTGCCATTATTATCATAATGAATAAGAGACATTGCCGGATAAGTGAAATATGCTTACTTTCTACAAGTTGAGTTGGGGGTCTACGTAAAGCATTGTGAAATATCCTTCTCTCCTATAACATTTCTCTATGTAACGAAATCTCTGAGATCTAAAACACCTACTTCTTTCTTCCATTATGACAATAGATGGTCATACTTACTACATTAAGGAGACACTGGCCCTTCAAGAGACAAATTTGAGTCTCCTCACCATTTTCAACTACAGTATGATACCAGTATCCTGCTTTTATGTTTTACTGCTGGCAACGCTATATACACATCTTCCGTAAACTGTCTCCCTAATACTGGATCCAGAGGTATATATACTGGTATCGGATATATTTTGATCTATCCATCTATCCATCTTTCTTTCTATATCCATACATACATCCATAGTACAGATAGATGGATATATAGATATGTCTAAATAGATATAGATTGATAGATAGATAGATAGATAGATAGATAGATAGATAGATATACATAATAGATAGATAGCTATTAGATATGTGCTAATGATGAAATGTAACTGTACATAACTGGAATAAGAGAACAAATGTCACCGAGATCACATAATGGTTCATAAATATTATGATTCAATGTTCAATTATATTGTATTATAGGTTTTCCCGGCCAATTTCGCACTTTTGTCAGTCTATTTGATAAAAGGTTCATTCAATTTAGCGAAAATCCTCGTCACTGCACATTCTGTCATTCATAATTGCAATTTGTTCATTCAATTTAGCATTTCGATCAATGAAATTCGCACATGTGCCTTTCGAATTCGTAAAACGGGCATTCAAATTGGCACGTGCTCTTCAGTCATTCAAATTCGCCAGCACTGGCGGAAAATGGTATTTCAGTCATTCAATTTCGCGTATGGGCAGTCAAATTCCAAACATGTTCATTCAAATTGGCGTAATGTTAATTCTATTTTGAAAAGGTGAGAACCGTGGTTTATACGTATTTAACGTTTAAAGGTGAATTTTTGTTTCATCCACACACTGTTAAGTATATAGCAAAGGTATCTTTGACCCTAAATAATTCAAGTTTGTTATTCTGTAACGCCCCTCTTCTTTTATACATGTTATCAGAACTATACATGCACCAGTACCATAGATCACTTCACTTTCTTATGTCCAGTCATGGCAGTACGAGTAAGATACAGGCGTATCTCTCAAGAAGACAGGGAAACAATCATAGAAGCATTTGAGGGTAACAACCTTGACAAATTGATGGCTAGAGCCGATCCAAGAACTTTATTCTTAATGATGATTACCGCAATGTAGCACCCACCAGATGAAAATAATGAAACATGAGGATGAAAGAAATAATCAAGATGTAAGAAACCTCCTTCTCCCAATTAATGTCAAAACAAAACAAGATTAATGTATCTGTGAATGAAATAATGCTATCCAACATTTTAAACGCATACACATATTTTGAAAGTACTGTTGCAAAGGTGATATCAGAATAAAGAATGAATACGAAAAATGAAATGTTAAGATGCGTGCAAACACTACCTATGATGAATGAAAATGGAAAAAAAAGAAGGAATAAATGCTTAACGTGTCTGCTAAATTGACTGCAGTAAATGCGAAATTGGATGCCCAAGAATGAATTCGAATGAACGAGCGCAGCGTATACGTGATCACGTGACTATATCATGCTAAATTGAATGAACGATTTGCGAATTGGTGCTTGTCTTACAAATTTGAACTGAAAAAGTACTGATTCGAATGATGTTAAATGTAATTTGAATGCTCCAAAATGAATTTGAATGAAAAGATTATAAAATTGAAATACCGAACATGCCATCTAGGCTAAATTCTGCTAAATTGAATGCACAAATTAGGAATTGGACTGAAAAAAGTGCGAAATTGGCCGGGAAAACCTATAGTATCATGCATCATAGGAAAAATATCTACTTGTAATCGTACTCAGCTAAGTGCATCTGCCGAAATATTTGATGTTCTCCGATTTTTCGTTCTGTTGCGTCGTGGCCGCCGTAGTAGTAAATAACAAGCTGAAGAAAGTGATAGATGCTGATGGCGAAGTAGCTGTATATGGGGGAGAGATAGAAAATGTGATCGAGATCAGATGATGATTCATAATGATTCAGGTTTGAATTATTCCTGTATAGTATATCACATGAGAGAAATAATGAGAAAAACGATGCATGTGTATATACTTTGCGAAGATAACAAAGAAGTAAAAATAGCGATGGAAAAAGATGATCGTACTGAAAAGTGAGACGGGGAGAACGTGGATCATTTGACAAACAATAAGCAAATAACATATCATTTCACAATATATCTATACCTTACAGCTAGATCATATTATGTTAAATGATGTGTATATAATGATGATAGCAGATTGTAAACAGTGTTGTTTTAAAGTACATGGCGGATATCATCAGTATCATCAGCACTGTCATCATCCTTCATCAGTTTAATTCCTCTACAGAGCTTGACGTTTCATGATGATACGACATTCTTCATTGATTTCAGCTTATGTATCAATAAATTCAGCATTGTGTATCTAAAATGATCGAATATGTCACAAGACAAAAAAAAAAAATCCATAAGGCAGAGGCAATGATACTTCGAAGTTTACATTAAATTGCTCTGAATACTGTTATGATAAGAAAATATTCACGGATTATTAACTTGAAGAAATAATTACAATACACATATTGCAATGCTTCTGGCCACTAAGTCTTGTGCCCTTAGTATTTACATGAGAATGTCTCCTTGAGAACCTTTCAGTATTTTGTTGTTAGTCTTTTTTTTTTGTTCGTTGATTTTTGTAATGTTTTGATTATTCTGTTTTATGTAATACATGATTACAATAATAATACAGAATGTTGACAAAAGGATATCTTTTACTTTTCTAATGATTTACAAACGATGTATAGAAATGTAAAACTACAAATTTTTAGGGTATTTGCGTTGGTAAGGAAAATTTCTTACGTGGGGCTTGGACGCTACTACCGGGCTACTACATAATCATTTTGACCTTTGAACTCACATTGACGCAGTCAGGTTGCACATCACCACTGCCCTCGGAATGAACAGGCCTATTTGTGACGTCAGAGCAAAAATCTATGGACGAGAAAGGAAGTGGTTTTTGATACAAAGTTATGGTATATATGCAAATGAAAATGGTTTCGATGAGCAAAACTATGAGATCGACTGCCACCACGAGGAAGAAAATAACAGGACTGCGGATTAATCTCGTTATATAATGACTTGTGCGACGTGACTTCAATGTATAGAAAGGTATACAAGAATCATTGAATGTGTGATTTTATACCTGTACAGGGTTTGATTAGCGTTCACTATACAGACAAGAACGTGATAATACTGTATCATTATTACCATAATATCATAGAGATAATACTGTTTAAAGAGAAATTCAAAGTCACTTCAAAACCGATTTTTCATCAAATAAACGTTGAATTCTTCTGGGAATTACGTGCTCATTCATATCTAATAAGAGATTCCTCATTATCTCACCAAAAAAAAAAAAAAAAGAAAGTTAGAAACGTAAGCCAGGTCTCAACCAAAACTATACGATACATTTAATCGTATTCTATTTGCCTTTTTAATATATTTATTGAATATGACTCTGTGAACGATTCTCTTTTCTCAGTATCATTAAATTCATTTGAATATTCTTGATATCATATGCAATATGAATGTGTTAACGCAGAGTGAATATGAAGCCTTGGCAAATACCACTGCCTACTATCGGCCGCCTTACCGGAAATATGCCCATCATCCAAATAAGGCTGATGGAGCGATCCCTGTGTGGTATCTTGGTTGCTATGAAGAAAATGGACTCGGTGAAGAGGAAAAGCAGGAGAACAGTGATGACAGACATGACTATTATCGTCACCAGCAGTCTCGTGTTTCCCGAGATTTCTGAATTACAAAGAGACAATAAGAATTAATGAGCTTGTTTTGTTTTTGTGTGTATTTATGTGTTTGAGCGTTGCACTCTTATACATTATTTGATGTTTCATTTCGAAGTATTCGAATGGCATGTTTATGTAATCAGAATGTTTTCTTACTATCACAATAAAGAGATGGTACACCCTTAAAACATCTGGGTCAGAACTGACCCAGAAAGGGTCCGTTGGGGTCACACCCCGTTCCGGGTCAGAAATGACAAGGAATGGGGTTAGATATGACCCCATTTTAACATGGTCATGAATTGGGTCAGGGTGACCCCATTCCGGGTCTTCATGACCAAATTCCAAGTCATTTTTGACCCGGAACGGGGTGTGACCCCAACGGACCAGGTTCCGGGTCAGTTCTGACCCGGATTTTTAAAAATATTTTTTTATAATGTATAGCATTGGCTTAGGTGAGGCTTCAGCTTGTAACATTTTGCGAAATATTTAGAAACCACTCTATGAGATGTTCAAGAGCATACAATAATTCTAAGGGGTACTGAAAGTTTATTTGATGAAAATCGATTTTGAAATGACTGAGATATCCAAAAATGAGGTAAAACAGAGAGATCCCAATAAAAGTCGTGACCTGTTTCTTGTTTGATCTCAGCCCGATTTCAAGACCATTATTCTCGTCAAATAAATCGTGAGTTCCTCTAAGAATTACCTTCCTCTAAGAATTACATGTTCTTTCATATTTCATAAGAGGTTTCTCATTATCTCACAAACACATTACACACACAAAAGCTGTAAACCTGCAGCCCCATCCAAACCAAAAACTGTGCCATCCTTTATGACTGGCTGTGCTTAGCATCATGCCTTATGGGTAGCACAAAATATTTTAAAGGTTGCCGGTAGTGTTCGAGAGCTACAGCATCACACTGAAATCCTTCTTTTATCAGCTTCAATAAAAACGGTGCCAAATACTATAGAAGAAAATCACGTAGAACGTAATTCCCTGTGTCGATTCTCTGTATACGATTATTCTGATTGGTAAGCTCTTCAGTGGAGTGAAGAACAAGTTTTGGAGAAACGATAATAGAAGTCACTGCTCTCTATGTAATTCGTGTTCAAAATTTGATTTCATGAATTTTGTGAGAAACAGAAGTTGTTGTTGTTGTTGTTGTTTTTTTTTTTTTTTTTTTGGGGGGGGGGGGGGTGATTGTGCTACAAATTAAAGAGGTGATGCAAAACATAGTTGTTGAAAGGAATATACTCTGATGATAATAAATATGGATAACTGAGCTATACGAAGCCGTAGTTGTGATCATCACTAGAACTATTATGATTCATGACAGAGTATTATGTAAAGCACATAAAGCATAGAATGCGAAGTTCAAAATGTAAATCCCAGTATAGATAATTTCATATTTACTGAAGCATATTATAGTATGTACCTTGTAGATGAAATATATACAGTGTATATATATATTTATATATATATTTATTTATTTATTTATTTATTTATTTATTTATTCAACAAAGTTTGTTTCTATATCAAAGTGCATGTAGTTAATTACTGTGCGATACGTTACAAATTGAACGAGATCGAATTTGGGCTTTTCAATACATTACCGTCCATGAATTCAACCAGCGTAGGTTCGATCAAGGAGCAGTTTCCAGTCATTTTGCCTCAGGTGAAGTGCTGTAATTCCAAGTGTGTGACTAAATGCTGATAGTACGACAGCAATAGTGACTGCTAATATAAATAGTATATATGGCGAATATATAGAAATACAGCTCGGAAGAAATCCACGACGTTGGGTCCGGTGATATCAAACTTTGACCGTTGTTGACCTGCAAGTACACGGGGTGGTGATAAAAATAGCAGAAATCTTAAACAGCAGACTTGCAACGCATGGATGAAAATGGGACAGGTACATGGATAATGCTCTTCTCGTCTTGTGTAGCTTCTAATTCTTGGTTGTTACTATAATGAATCTTCTTCTGCTTCTATGGCGCTAATGAGAGTGGAAGGACATGCAGTAAAAGCTTTGTCTTCATACAGAAATCAGTGGCGATCCTTGCGACGCTGCCATTCCACGAGAATGTTGTCTGTTTGAACAAAGCGCGTAAATGAAATCACGAAGATTTCTTTATTGTTGTTAAGTCTGCCCAGGGTCGACATCCAATAATGAACTTCGTTGGATCATTCTCCCGTGAGATATATGGCATACATTCGGACTAAGATCCCTTTTAAAGTGGGTATGTCCAAGAAGCGTCAGTGTGAAGAAACAAATGGCGTGTGATTCCCAATACAAACGCTGGCATTGTAGATCATATTATCCAAATATACAAATCACAGGCTGTTCTTCGTTTACATCGGGAGTGTACTGATAAATATTCGCAGATTCCAAAGGTCAACGTGATAGGCCGGTCATGTGACCGAGAAATCAAACCTCGTGCGGATATGGTGCGCACCGGCACACACGATTAATATTGAGTACACAGATTATTAATTACTAGCCATTTATCATTAATGAAAAAAAGAGTGGGCCTACATCCCATGGCTTTGATAGCGACGTAAAAAATCAGCTTGCCAGTATCGAACTCTCGTGGACTATGCAATCGAAGCTTGAGTAAATGCAGAAACTTGAGGAGGCATACTCCTGAATCCGTAAACATCATATTCTGGTTCTCTCATACCTCCTTGGTTATACGGAAGGTCTTGTTAAAAAGCAAGATTCACTGGTTAGAAGACTCTGATACACCCAATAGTTCCACCAGACGCCAAAACATTCTTATCATTCTCAGAAGCCGTGCTCCAAACGTCTATGATAAGAACGTGCAGAGAGAGAAGGAAACCTACCTGGATGACCTGAATTCCGAAAGTCACACACGATACATAACAATCATGATCGGCAAGTGCTATTGTCAGTTTTTTAAAGCTTTTGTTCAGTCCTATGGCTCCGGCGTAAATCTCTTCACTAAGTTCCCCCATCAGGGGCATCGCAATCTCTAACGTTCATCCTTCCAAGTTTGTTTGATACTCTGTACGCCAGCGTCTTTCCCATCTATAGCCATAGGTACCTAATCCCCAGTCCTGGCTTTCGTTTCAATTCTCTTGCCCTATTCCTTGTCAGTTTTGCCAAGCCTTTTAAAGGCCATTATTGTTATACTTCAGAAAATCATTGCCCCTCACACCTCCTAAACAGGTTGTGTAGTCTGTCACAGATTTGTACTGGGCTAGTCGATCGTGACATCATTATGGAGCATGCATTTTTCATGTACTTTCAGTAGAGACCACACATGTATTTACGATATCAATTTTCTTTGTCTTTCTGTTTGGTCTTCTTTCTCATATTTTTATATTTTTCATCTTCCCCTTTACTCATTTTGATTTGCTTTATTAAATCAAAATCATGACGACGTATATAGGAGTGATGCATATTAATGAATATTGATCCTGAAAGTTGAATTCCACTCCGTCCCAATGGGAACTTGTCCGAAGAGAGGAGGATTACACCTGCTAAGAACCTACCCATCAGGGACATACGATTATCAAAAGGAACTGGGAATACTCGACCTAAAGGCGGCTGTCTATACACTGCTCTTAAGCCACCCTATTGAGAATCGTTTAAACTTATATCATAGCATTCTTTGTGAGGCTATTCGAAAAGTCTGTTACTCGACTGTTGATTTCAATACCCGCATTCCTAATATCCAAGCATCTGTATAGTTTCTGAGATATCTCATCTAAAGATGGCCTCATCTAAAGAATGGCCTCTGTTTAATATAATAATTCATCATATTTATAAAGCCCTTATCACATTAAAATATCCTTATAAGATAGTGATGTTTATGTATACATCTGCATGTGAAGAAAAATATGAGCATTGCAAACTTACTTGAAGGAGAGGTTTGCCAAAATAACATGGATTGAGTGAATGCAGCAATATCAAGTAGAACACATCAGTGAAGTTTGAAGAAAGTCAGACAATCCATTCAAAAGTTAGGAATTTTTAAAGTTCCTGTGCCACCATCGCTGGACGCATGACAAGACTACAACAGTTTGGGAGGTCACTGCAGGACAACGATAAAAAGAAAATATAAAGCGAATTCCACAAAATTTCACATTTGTTTTTCACTGAAAATGCACATTTCCTCGACTTGATACTGACATGATTTTGTTAAGGGTGATTTTCCGCTTCCTTTTTGAAAGAGGTAAAAGTGAGGTGCTCTTTCATTATGCTATAGAGAAATGAAAATGTTGACTTCTCTTTTAATCTTTATTGTTGTTTTACTGTGACGTCACGAACTGTTGTAATCTTCATTATTTACCTAGCAATGACGGCATATAAGTTAAAAGGATTGTATAGTTTTAGTTGAGACCTATACTTCAGGTTTTAACATTTTTTTTTTTAGTGAGATAATGTAATACTTCTTATGAAGTATGAAAGAGCATGTACTTCCAAAAGGGATTTAACGTTTATTTGATTAAGATATCGCCCGATCTCCTCATCCCCCTGTCAACGAGTTTTGCAACTTCAAGTTTATGACGGTTATAAGAAGACATATTTTTAATGTTTTTCAACCCACGAATCACTGTCGTTTCACTCTAACTTAGTCTGTTCTCCCAGTATTCTTCTTGTTCTTCTTTGTTTATTTCTTTATTTGTTTTCCTCTTGTTCTCTCTCCCCATGCTTCTTCTTCTTCTTCTTCTTCTTCTTCTTCTTCTTCTTCTTCTTCTTCTTCTTTTCGTCTTCTTCTTTTTCAAAACATTCTGTGTCATGGAGTCGAGAAATGGTAAGGGGGCGGGTTGTATACTCTTGCAAAACACACACACACACACATTATACACACTTGGTCTATAAAACAAACAAACAACATTCAACTTTAAAGGGATAAGTTGCCCCGCGGCCCCTTAGATAGACCTATATGGTAATGGGGACTTCCGCTTTTACGCTCAATAAACAATAATGATTGTATTATATATAGTAGTAATAATAAAGGAATGGTTGTAGCCAAAGAGTATAGAAGCTAGCGCTAGCTTCTATACTCTTTGGTTGTAGCTCCATCACTGTCAACCGAAGAGTAAGGTCGTGCGCCCTCTGTATCGGTAGCTGGCAGAAAACCGACTAAAATCTGATATCGGGTGATTTTGACAACTTCTATTATCATATGGAAACACAGAAATGAAGAAATGGATAATCAGGGGACTGGAAATGCCATGAAGATGAGAAAAGAATGAGCATGAAAATGGTAGAAAGATATGCAATATAGTGTGTATAGAGTGAGAGAGAAAAATACAAGAAAAGATATTCTACATATCCAGAGAGTGGACTACCTGAAGCTGATAGAACGATGCTTGTGATTACAGTTTGCAATCATTTTTCTAAAAAGGACAAATGATGACGAAAATATTCTTCAATTCATGAAACAAATATCCAATATGTATTTCCTGCTAGATGTGTCTATGAAGAATACACGTACCTTGGTATACCCATTTATTATTAGCCAGAAGGACCTATCAAATGTAAAGTTTGTACTCAACATTAATTTCCTTCAGGGTGACGATTGTTTTCAGGTTGAAGAGACTTACCTCTTTTTTATGTTGATATTTTATTCATATGTTTGTTTGATCAGAGAGGTGGTACAGGAACATAACAGATGTAGAAGAATTCAAAACAAGATACAGAAAAACAACGAATAGCACGAACAAAATACAACAAAACAAGCAACAGAAGAGCAAAACAAATTGAATAAGTGTTTGTCTGCCTGTGATTCATATGGCATCTACAGTTTACTTTGGGTAAAGTAGTATAAGAGAACAATACTATCGTGACATTTTAATGATCAAAGACTGTTTTTCATGTCTCTATATGAACATGATCATAATATTGCAATATCCCATATTTACTGACAATTGTTGTTAGTGGTGGTCTTTCCCGGCAGATGACAGACTTGCTCTACAAGTATTACCAGTACGTTTGTGCCCTTTTGAAATGTTTAAAGATTTCAAGTGTAGAGTGAGTATTTGAAATAACCCACATGCAGTAGAAGCATAAATCAATACCATTATTCCTCGATTAGTTGTTCGACATCAAGGACTCATTCAAACATTGATGGAGTTGCCACACCCTCGCCCCAGATACGAACACTTTGTAAAACTCACGTCTTAGATTCGTACAAAGAGATAGCAAAATCTCTTTGGATTTGTACAGAGAGCTCATAATGAGAAAAATCTCTTTGGATTTTAATATAATATGACGTATTTGAGGCTACCGTGGAAGAAGTGGTAGGAGTTGGATACAGAAAAAAATGCTACCGCGCCCGAGACGCTTCTGTGCGAAAGCTTTCTGTGAGGCGCCATTGGTATCCAGCAAGGGGAAGGCAAGGGGTAGCGACGCGAGAAGCGGGCAGAACGCGGCAGCAGTGGGGGCGGCACCTAGCTAGCCGTGTGTACTAGTATGTGACAACTTGGACCAGTAGAGGATACTTTTGGCGTACAGCTTGGCGTACGACTGGACTGTCTGAGGGTTGTTATTCTCTACCTTTTTTGTCAGTGTTTGTCAGAAGAAAAGGTAAGCCGTACATATATCCCATAACGACATTTGCAGTGTGTATAACTTAAGGATGGTTGCTAAAGTCTGAAAGACAAGTAAAGATTCGTAGACCCGTCTAAATTCAATTTTGAAGAACACATTTAGACTCTGGTCTCTAGTCATTAACCTGTCTAACGTTAACATATTAATATTAACAAGTTAGTCAAATTAAACAAAACTAACGGTTAGAACTTTACCGTAATAAGTCCGTAATCTGGTAGTAATATATTGTAGATACTATAAACGGTTACTAGGACCTAGGTCTAGTATTCATTTGACCCAACAACAATGTCAATGATAACCGCTTTCTATGTTATCCTTTTATGGAGTGTGTGGCCGAGTGTGTTACGGGTAAATTCTTTACTTCTTGGAATTAAAGTAGAACGGTCTAGATATTCTGTTCAGCAGATATGGGACTGCCCTGGGTAAGGGCTCCGGCTTTCTGTACCACCACAACAAGACTCTAGACTGGTCAAGATTGAGTCTGTCCATCTGTAGACGTGGTCTTGGAGAGATTCTAACCGGCACAGCAGGATAGGTCTGTCACGCATGAGGTTCTGTTCACTGTGTGTTGTTTATTACTCTGTATGGACTCTAGTCTAGACTCTAGAGGTTGTCTAGTAAATAACAATAACAATACGTGAAATTTGCTTGAGAATTTTTGTGCATACACTGATACAGCCTTGATACAGGTTAACCTTTTTTAAAGACGCATAGACCCAGCAGTTGCAGGGGCACTGTTGCCAGTGTTGGATGATAGTACCGATCATGTTGGCATTGATACGAAGATTGCCAAAGGCAAAGGTGAGCTGTTGAGTAAAGCACGTAGGTGTTGCTAGGTAACGTTGCCTGAACTGCGCATCATGCAGTCTGTGTAGTGATGCCATGCCAAGGTGCGTGCTTCTAATAGTATGATGTCACAGGAAAAGTTCGCTAAAGCCGTCATCATCAGCCAAATCATGAGCCGAACTGTGATCGGACCACTGACTACAGTGGATCGGACTTCTTCGGACTCGTGGCAATGGGTCAAAGCGTAAGCGCTGAAGAGGAGTCGATAGCATAGGTGTCTGTAGGAAACTTGCACCGTCCGCCATGTATGCATTCGACTAAACCACCGGGTCTATGTGCCTTTAAGTTCGGCAATCTTGGTCTACACATATACCAGTATTCAAACAGAAGACATCCATATGAAGAAGTTGCATGCATCTATTCTGCATGCCCCGTTGAATCTTGTTTAACACAGGAAGTGAACATCGAAACTAGGGCTTTTTGATGGATTGATTTGACTATGATTAGATCTACAATGTAGTAATTCAATCTAGGCCCTATGTGAAGTAAGTCACTCTTTACAAAAACCTTGGGTTGGATTTTATTTGAAACTTTAAAAGGTTTACATACAGTTGTACAAAATATGCAGTTTTTATTCTATGACTATGAGAGGAAAGAGTTGCACTTTGGCATTAAAATGTCCATGTTTTCAGCTTTTCTATGGGCATTTCATTAAATTTCCTGATTTCGGGGGCTCAGTGTACAATCATTCATAGGCTTGACAAATTTTAACTTTGGAGTAGGTTCTATAGTATTAATCTTTGGGCAGTTTCTAATTTCTGGAACTGTAGATTTTAACTGGAGATTAATGTTTCTTTTCATAGATAAGAAACGGTTGCACTTTTTAGATCTTTACAGATCTCAATACACTAGTTTTATCAAAAGTTGTGGTTTGATAAGATTTTATAGCGCTGGGTATTCGCTGTACATCCTCTGCACTAAGAGCACATCCCCTTTTCCTGTTTAACGCCCAGGCGCGCACTGCACTGCATAGTTTTGGCTGTTACTGAGTTAGTGACAATATACAGATTTCTCAAGAAGGAACAGTACTGAAAAGAGCTCATCAAGTTGGACAGCTTGTGTTATTTACCCTAACTTCTGTTTGAATAAGATAAACGCATGAATAACAAAATCTGCATTGTATCATGATGATCTGGAAGCGTTCCTACTGTAGAGTACCTACATGTACCAATTATCAACAAAGCGTGTTTTTTCACAAGCAGTCATTATGTACATGTATAGCCATATAGGCATCTACTGCGTTGCTAACTAGTTATACATGTATTAATACATGCGTACCGGTACTATACCCTAGGCACTGCCTTGTGCATGTGCACATGTATGGCGTATGGATCACAGAAAATGTGTCATTTCTAGTAACTGACATGTTGTGCGCGCTCGAATGCACTCAGCCCCTGTAAGCTACCGCTATTTGGTATTTCCTACAATTTTGGTGCAATTAGGATTTTCCAAATATGAGAAACCTAGTGCATGGAAATGAAAGTACATTAGCACCAGCACATATATCTAGAGCTACCAATACTTCATGAGAGCCTGACTTGATGAAACCAAACTTGAATTGCACTTACTTAGATGTACTCAAGTAGCTCTTGGAACACTTTTTCAACAGATACACAAACCAAGGATCAATACTGCAGTCACAAGAAGAACTTGATTAGTCTGAGCATGTGAATTGTCACAGCATGTCCTTAGGCATTTACATAATAGCTTATTACCTGTTTGTCACATTTGCCTGTTGCAAACTTGTCATTATCAGTTATTTAATAGGAAGAGGCTTTAAAACAGCTTTAAAAACATTGCTCCTTTGAGTTCATCAATAATCAGCCATTTTCATTGATACAATTTGACACAGACCTCTAGAGGACTTAATATCTATTATTAGAAACTGGGTATTAGTGCTTTAAAAGAATGTAGAAGTCTACATTACTGACACAGAGCCATTTCACTGTTGTGACCATTCACAAAGTTACACCCAAGGAACCAACATGGATATTGAATCGAGTGTCTGCTTGTGTTCTCAACTTAAGTCAATTTCAAACTTGAATAGTCACTCTTTTGATGATACTTTGATAGTCTAGATGGTTCTAGAACAATTACTACAGATCCTTCCCCTGAACCTAATCCTATCCCCAACCCCAATTCTAATCCTATACCTAACCCTAACCCTAATCTTTACTAACCCCATCACTAATCGGCATGGGGAGGGGGGGGGGGGAATTGTCCTTGTGGGGTAATTGATACAGTATAGATGAAACCTTGATGTTATATGAAAATATTAGTTCCTTCCTGTCATTTTAGTAGCTGCCAGTCAAATTTTTCAAAAGATTACAGTCCACTTTCTTTCATGAGATATACAAGGGAACCCTGTACAATTGTTCTGTGAGAGTGAGGAGCACAGGTACGCACACGCCTTATAGCAAAGTAAGTAAGTCTGCCATTACTGAATAGGGCACTCCAACCCTCCTTGTGATCACATTCACAGATATAATCACACTATTTACAGTGTCTGTAGTCTGCCCTCTATAGGCAGTGAGTATTACAACCTCTTTGATTTTTGTGTATGATACATAACATGCTTTTTAAGATAGACAGTGGTAGTGTATAAATCAACTTCCCCATATTTGAAATGCATTTCAATACCCACTGTCAAAGCACGTTTGCAAACATCTTTCAGATCACATATCTCTTGATTTTGTTGATCAACTCTGTCAAGAGTCGATTGGGAGGCCTTGTCACTGCACACGCTCTCTATTTGGCAGTTGGACCTGAGGAGTGGAGATGTGTAGTTGGTGTAGGCAGGTCAAGCTATAAAATGTGTTTCAAAATGACTTTACATTTGTCAACTGTAGAGAAATAAGTTTCTGGCTCAAATGCATTTGGGGTCGAACTTTTTTTTATTTATTTATTTATTTTTTTTATTTGGGCATTTCAGTAATGCATTTCTAACTCCATAATCACAACAGTTTTGTGTTTATCAACTGCCCAAAACTCCCTGAAAGTTGTTTGGAAACCTGAATTCTGTGCCAGAAGTGAGTTGATAAATGCACCTTATGTAGAACAGAACTAGATACCATTCAAGTCACTGAGAAACTGGCTCAAGGCCCCTCCCCCCAAAAGTTAACAAAAAAGTGTTGTGTGTGAAAATGTTGTCCTCCTTTTATCAAGTGGCAGAATACTTGGTCTTTCCCCTGGGATGAGACATGAAATTGAGGACCTGCCCATAGAGAGTATCACCAGTACGTGGGGCAGGTAGAGGATTTCTCTTCACTCTCATCACAAAGGACAGGATGAACAAGTAGTATGCAGAAGTGGTGTGTTCCACACACCTTTTCAGGGTTCGAAATTGGCCATGGTCCGCTGGCCATTGGCCACCTGAAATCACGTCGGACTAGCTACAAATCGTAAAATTCTGAAGTTACTAGTCCGTCTGGCTAGCCAAAATATTGCTTCAGTGTCAAAATTGATTCTAAGTAGTCTGCCTGGCTAGTTAAAAAAAAAAAAGAAGTTAAGTGCGACCCCTGCTTTTGGAGAACATACAGTGTAAGCACTACTGACCCCACACACACACTTTTACCCCAGATACCCTGTACACTGTACATTTAAGGTACTTTGGCTAGTATAGTAATGTTTTCACCCAGCCATGCAAGGTAAAAGAAAAACAAAGCCAAACGTAGTGGCACAAGGAGTAGCATTTAACCAAAACAATTTTCATATGGTCATTCCGTGTTTAATGATATCAGTGGGAAATGTTACATACACTCTGTAATGGAAGCAATCATTAATGGGCGTCGCCCGTATACTTAGCATGTTTATGTCAGCGTAATGATTACATGGAAGTCTGCTGGGCAGGTGATTTTGTCCCTGTTTTTCAGACAATATACCATGTCTCGCACTTATGAAATATAGATGATCGCAGCATATCCATGCGTTTTTCATCGAAAGGTAACATTGTGAAATATTTTTAGGGGTGGTAATGTTTGATACAAGGTCTAGAATACGGTCTCCTAGTACATTGATGAACAGATGACTTATTGTAATGTGCTGTGTACAGACTGATTTAATACAGTGTGACATTATTGGGAACATTCAGAAAAATATTTGCCAACTGTTCAGAATTTCAACGAACCATTAGCAAGGAGTGGAGCTTTTTGTTGTTGTTGTTGTTGTTGTTGTTGTTGTTGTTTATGTATGTGTAGCAGATCTGCCATGTCTGCCTGATTGTGCAGGAGACTTCCAGGAAACCGAAATTTTTAAACATTATGTCTTGGCATTAGAATACATAAGCCCCCCTGATTTGGGTATTTGTTTTAGCCACATGAGAAACATGTTGTACACTATTGCTGTGTGGAATCTCCATGTGTTTCTCTTTTCTTCCTTTTTTTTTTTTTTTTTTGAATATGAAACACACACAACATTCCCACTTTGTGATGCTGAAATACAAGTGTTAAAGGTAATATCAACAATGGAATATTTTCAATATTGAAAGAGTGCATGACTTGCCTCTTGCAGAAAGTAGGGGGAACAATATTACTCATAAACATGTGTCAGTAACAAGTCCAGGGAAAGTGAACTTTTCATAGATAATGAAATTTTGTACAGGGCCTAATTCTATTTGTATTTTTGTTATATTGTACATGATATGTGACGTCATAAGCTGTTAGTAGTACTTACAAGTGTAGTCCTTTCATGCAGTAATGGCTGCACAGAAACTTTAAAACTTCATAACTTTTAGGCAGATTGTCCAATTTTCCTCTTTTAAAGGACAAGTCCACCTTCATTAACATAAGGATTGAGAGAATGTAGTGCAATATTAGTAGAACACATCATTGAAAGTTTAAGGAAAATGGGACAATCCATTCAAAAGTTATGAATTTTTGAAGTTTTTGTGCAGTCACTGCTGGATGAGAAGACTACTGCAGTGTATGATGTCACATGCATACAACAATATAAGGAAAATATAAAGAGAATTTCACAAGATTTCATCTTTTGAAAAAAGTACACATTCCCTTGACTCGTTACTGACTTATGTTACGGGTAATATTATTCCCATTGCCTTAAGAAAGAGGCAAGTCAAGTGCTCTTTTATTATGCAAAATAAGTGAAAATATGTTGAATTTTCTTTACATTTTCTTTATACAGTTGTACTCATATGACATCACGAGCCTTAGTAGTCTCTTCATCCAGCGGTTCCAACACAAAAATTTTAAAAATTCATAACTTTTGCATCGATTGTCCAATTTTCCTCAAACTTTCACTGATGTGTTCTACTAATATTGCTGCATCCTCTCAATCCTTATGTTAATGAGGGTGAACTTGTCCTTTAATCATTCTACCTCCCAGTGAGGGTCAATATCTTCATAATGAACTTTATTCATTTCTGATGACTCCTCCTGCAATGCTGCACACTGGCACTGGTCCAACAGTCCAGTACCAGTTAAAATCACTGTAGGACCAGTAACTTTTTCAGGAATGGACCAACAGAGTATCTACTGGTCCAACCGACAGGTCAAACCAGAAAAGAAAGAAAGAAAAAAAAAGGGGGGGGGGGGTTAGTGTGCAGCACTGCCTTCTGGATTACGAGAATACAAAAACGTATCGAGAAAATTTAACAATAAATCAAGTATTGAATATAATCAGAATAATTAAATGATAGCAGTTCAGTGAAAATTAAGATATAAACATAACATATTTACAATATTATGGCAATATACTGGGTCCTACATTTAAGTAGGGGAATATGATGCCTACATCTAAAGTTATAATTTTAGCAAACTTGGCAAGTTTTGATAAAGTTTTTGCATCTTTGGCATTAGATAAGGTGGACATTTCTGTGAATTCTGTGAATTCTGTAGTAAGAAGAAATGTATTTATTCCAATCACTTAAAAAAAAAAGACATTGAGAAACAAAGTGAATTACGTCTCCCATTGCATTCAAATTACAAAGGTTTCGTATTCTCTCAGACCTAGAAATATTCACATAATGACTAGTAACACATGGAAAGTGGTGAATACATTGTATCAAAATTTTAAATTTTCACAAATGAATTCTTTCATTATTATTTAACTGAGTTAAGTAAGGTTCAAATGCAAGATTTTCCTTACAAATTCTATATCTACACATTTTGCGTGGACTTCATAATGCTTCACCGGTGTCTCACATACGAGCAGAAAGTGTCTGTGACAGAGACTAGGCCAATACTGGGAAAAGGGACACACGCCTTACGATGGAACCTCACCAATGCCGCGCACACACACACACACACACACACACACACACACACACACACACACACACACACACACGCTGTAGATGGCATCTAGTGGTCATCAATCAAGATAGAGACCCTGGATGGTTTGGGTGTGGCCCATTTGTGATGAATACCTCATTTGTATCCTGCCTGGAGTACGCTGACAGATACATTATTGTACTTGGTTTAGAAAGTCCTTCCGGATGTAATGAAATCAAAGCCGATATTTAGCCTAGTCTTCAGCTCAGACTGCCCAAAGGAAACTTTTTTTTTCTTTCTTTTGATGTATGTGTGCTAGCCAGCGTAAAATACTGTCACTGTAACTCTCGGCTGCATGTGTTGTGTGTGTTGGTAGCATTGTCAAGATTATTGTAGGGAATAGATACAGGCATTGATTCCATGGGTGTGGTGAGTGATATGTCTATACATGATGTGGATGATGCGCTCTATTGTTGCTGAAAATGAATACTTCATCCATGCCAATAGTTTAGTAACATGCTAGAATTACATCCTGCTAGATAATGGTTCTCATGGATCTGAACAATGTTTGTGCATGTGTGTATTGAAAATGAGGGCAGACTTTCTACTAGGTCAATCTATTTCTTTCTGTGTTTTGGTAGCTGTCTTCTTGCAGTCTCTCTTATCAAAAAGTTCCTTGCTCTAAGTTATTGGTAGCTGTAGGAGACATGCAATCAGCAGGGCAGCTGTCAGGCTTAGCAGTTGTAGATTGTTGGATAATTGATTTTGCATTGAGTGTTTACATTTTTTTTATTATTATTTTTTTTTTTAGAAGCTAGAAGGTCATTTATCTTTGCCCTCAAGTCATAAATCCTAGTGTAGCTGTGAAGTTTTTTTCCCTTTTAGCTTGTTTACAAGTCATCAGGAAATGATATTCTTTATTTTCATAGTCTCTTCTTTTCAGCTCCAAAGAGCATCTCACGAAGTTGATAACAACTATTGAATATGGCACAAGAGCATGATAGTAAATACCATCCATGGTGATGTTTTCATCAAGATGAGGCAGATTGCCTCGTTTGGGCAAACGATTACAGGCTGTCTGGACTCCGCCCTGTTTTATGGCGCAATGAAACTTGTGGCCTGGATGCTCAGTGGAGTGTCGGCAAGATTTACAGAGTTTTGCTTTACCCCAGATACAATACCATCTGTTCCAGATGACGAAGAGTGTGTAGAGTGGGAGGGACCACACCCCTCTCATTTCTCTATCTACACTTTCAATGAAAGTAAGCGAATGCACACGTATGGGAAGAAGAAGGAAGAAGAAAAACTGTTTCTGTTGACCCGCATTTGAAGTGACCCCAAATAGTTTGATACTTCAGATGCACATCACATGGGCCATGTCCCAGTCTTCCATCATGGAGCTACTAACAGTTAGCTCCATGCTATACCATAGGCAGATACAGCTTGTAAGAATCAAAGAATTATCACAGCTCTATATTGACAAGTTCGTAAAGACAGCAATTTGAAGAGCCGAATTTATAGGGTCAAGTCTGTAAAGACAGCAATTGAATAGCCTTTAACCTTTCTTTTTCCATTTGTATGCTTTCATTTCGAAAAGCATAGTGTGTGTTATTTTGGAAGGCTGTGGCAGTTAGTATTGTACTACAAACTGGTATTGTAATGTAGCCATACATAGTCCACATATCAAGATTAATATTAGTAGCTTCAGAGTCTTTGTAATGATCTACAAGGTGTATGGGAGTGTATTCGCTTCATTTTTTTTTTTTCATTTTTTTTCAAGAGTTGTCTTTTACTGATGTCTAGCCATCGTATGCTTCATTGTGTGCTCATTTTCATATTTACTGCATTTCTTTCATTTAGAGCAAATTGTTGAAATACAGATATCTCAAAAGAGACAGCATTGTCACTGATTATTTAGGAAAAAGAAAATGCCATGATGCAGGTGATGATATCTTATGCAACCTTTGCTATATACACATGTGTATATGAAAGTGTGTCAGATTTTTTTTTTTTTCCCACTGAGAAACCCCTGCAAAAAGTTCACGGGAAGTATGTCATCTGGGTTTTTTTTTTTTTTTAATAGTTTTTATTAGTGATAAAAACCTTGTATCGTCATTGTAAAATGGGTGGGGCTGTAGCATAAATAGACTCGCATTTAAAATTCACCGAGGAAAGAGACTGTTACATATTACAATATTACATGACTGGCAACTTGGGAATTCTGTTCCTCTCTAGTTTATGCGAGAGATGGCTGCTATCAAAGAAAGAATAGAAAATTTTATGTAAGAAATCATCATTTCAGCTCACTGCTCATTTGCCAAGTGGGAGGCATTCTTATATGACAAGAAACAGGAAATACACCAAGCCATAAAGAGTGCCATGAATCTGAATTTATGTTTGGCATTTGAAAGAATGTCATGGTGACATAATTTTCCATAATGATCATATATGTAGAGAAGACTTATACCCCCCCCCCCTCCAAAAAACAAACATATAGCATAGAAAATATATCACACCCACACAAAAACAAAAACATCTTTTCTGACATGAAGGTAAAGGCATCTTCAGTCTGGGTTCTGGAGGGTGTGTACTTATAGTTTTCTATTTTCACAACTTGGAAATGGACTTGAAATGAAGTGTTTGGGGCTATAAATTCTGGTCGGCCAGCTTGAGATGCCAGTCCGTTCTTCGGAATTCCTCGGAGCGGTTTTGAGAGGGGAAGCGAAATCGTCCTGGCATTGCGTCGTCGG